>NC_141784.1:13983451-14283451 GCF_054643075.1 Acanthaster planci
TACCATTACAGTTCCAATATGAATGCGTCAAGTAAATTATACAATATAATTTTAGGGATAATATCCCCTCTCGACCTCAGAAGCATATATAGTTATATAAATGACCGTGAACAGCGCATAAAATATCCAGTAATAGGAACTAATAACTCCAAGTATTTCATACGAATATTTGAGACAAATACAGTGTAAGAGAGTCTCAAAACTGCATAGGCCGAGGCCTGTTGAGAAAGTTTTCATTACAAGAAAGCGAACTTCAGATATGTCTTTTACCCAGTATCGATTACATGTATATACTGGGTACATTTTCTCCATAATCAAACCACAATCCTCCATTCTCTCCATTAATCAATCAAACAGCAAACAGCCAATGGTCCTGTTTTCCATATGCCAGTATAATCATAAGCTCCTTTATTAAAAATCAATCGGGCTCACTTCTGGTACGAAATGGAGCAGGCACAACTCTTTTCAAGTTTAAATTGATGTCTCAAACTTGAATTGTGGCACTCAGTTCCTGATATTTGCCTCATGAAAAAACTGTGTTTGAGAATTTTATTGGCCAAAAGTGCGCAGCTTAAGTTGACGTGATTTGGTTTCGTTTCGTTTGTCAGCTTTAGAGATAACCATAGTAATCAGATTGGCACTAGGCCCAATAGTTCCAGACACCTGTTCTTGCTTATGTCATTGAAATCAGCAAGACTTTGGTTTCAATAGTCAAAGTCCTGTTTGCTTTAAATTAAAGGCAGCCTGAGTATCCTTTTAAATTCGTTGTAATTTTTTTCGAAAACACGATGAATAAGTTACGGCAGTAATTTACCAGAGAGTACTTGCTTATTATAATGGTCCAAAGGTTTTGGGTCAACTAACCTCATTTATAGTTCAAACCTGTATTATGAAGCAACATGTCCAGAAACTCCCTGGGTAGTCAGTGTGCGCAGTCAACATGTCTACTGTTGGGTTTATTTCAGTCCCTGCCTAAGACCATTTTCAGAGGAGACACACGTGGTTTTTGAAGAAAAGGCTTTTCGTCATTGCCGTGCATTGAAGTGCACATGTATACGAAGATTAATTCAACAATTGAATTTTTACACCCAATGGATGCATGGTAAAATAAGTTTTGTTATTCCTTACCGAAGTCAAGACGTCAAAGGGATTATGATTGTAACTTACTCTGAGTCATCGAAACAAATCCTATAAATTGTGAACAAGAGGATTGTCAATTTTGTTCGCCAGGTGTGTGTGGCCATACAATGTGACTGCATGGTAGCGCGTGCCTAACGCAATTGGAGACTTTGAGATGATTGGTGGCGACAAACATACTGGTGCTTTTTACTAGTTCTGGGCATGCGCGCACAGGGCGGATGCAATACTTTGCAAGTTAATTAACTATTTGGTTCGTGGCGTAGGTCACGTACGCATAGCGCATGTGCAGTGAAGTTCAAGCGCAAACATTGTTGGGTCATTAGGTCGAATAGGAGAAAAGGTGGCCGCAGGAAGGGCAAAATAGCACAAATAAAAGTGAAAATGGTCGTTTATAACTAGTGACATACTATTTTCCCAGCATTTTTCTTATAACTGGTCCTCTCTGCGCTGTGCTATAAATAACGATGTATGGCAACCAACAATGCAACCAACCTCGGACAAGTTTGGGCGCGAATTACAGTTCGACCGTTAGTGAATTACTTTTTTACAATGCGCATGCCGAATTCAGTTACACCCAAACGACCCTAGTCGGTCAATTTTTTTTTATCTCACCGTTACCCACATTTCACCGTTGGCTACAATTCTGGCAGAGTACATGGTCATTGAAATCTCGTACAATTATTTTCATGTGTATGGTTCCCTCTGTAATGATAAATGAATAAGGCTACATGTTAACCAGCAGTGCGACCATACCCTGGGCTTGGCCCCAAAATATCGTCTAGATTGTCCAAACTATCCGTCGCTTGGGTGGTTTTACTCGAACTATAGTAAACTATAGTCGACGCTCGAACTTGCCCCTGGATAGGCTGGTTGCGAAAAGTTGATTAGACTAGTCCAACCATCGTCAATTATATAGCCTGCGTTCAATCAGAGTTAGCCGAACTAAACTATGTTCCATGATCGAACTTGCCCACTGTGAAAAGGGACCGATATGTCTGCCGCCACCAGTGTCTCAAAGTCTGATATTATATGACGTAAAAGCCAAGCCATTGCATGATTATGCCTACATGTACTTAAACAATTGTTTGTTCTCTACGCAAATACTGTTCTCCACACAAACACCAAATGTTTGAAGTCTTAAAACCTTTTGTCCCATAATGTAAATCAAACTAGTATTGACAAAACAAAATCTTAGGTAAAAAACGCAAACGTTGTTTACACATAACGCTAGGCTAAGTAAAATGATGCAAATTGCTCATTGTAGGCCTATGATTGTCTTGTTCTGAAATACCGGTAACTGTTATTTCTATAATATTTGAACAAGCCCCCAAAATCTGTATTTGCTATATCCATAGGTGCTATATTACAATAACCAGCACAGGTTTGGTGATGTAAGCCCTACATCGTCCATTATTCCATCATGTGATATATTCCTTAACACCTTGGATAAGCACATAAACGCTGTTTCTTTAGAAACCTCTTTGATCGACTTGGGTCTGAACATTTTTGAAGTGGATTTGAGATTTCGAACTTTTGGTTTTTCTACTTGTATTTTTTCTGAATAAACTAAAGCACTGAATCAGGACTGAAACAATTTGAAAACCGCGGCAACGCGGCATGGACCATCACTTTGTGCTTCATTCGGTGTCTGCCGCTGTGTAGGTATGTATCCAACAATTTGCGGAAAAATACGAATGCCCAACTGGGATGTAAAATTGGACATTACTCTCCGCGTTTTTGCCATGAAATTGAAAATATTGTCGTTCCTCTTTCATCTTTTTCTTGGTCGTACTGCAGACAGGGTTTGGCGACATAAAAAGACTTATCCTCAATCGGGAGCCAAAAAATGAGATCAACAGCATTGAAAAAGGTGGTCTTATAGAAACGACTGAATTCACCATTCTTCTCTTGAGATCTTTATTAAAAAACGCCCTCTAAAGTCTTTGCACAGAGCGATGTGAGAGAGCATAGTGTGCAAGTGGAATCTCATTTACACACTGAAAGAAACTGGACATATTGTGTTGTTTCACTGCCAGGGGCGTAACTACGGGAGCTGGAAATAAGGGAACGCCCCCCCGGCCTGTAACCCCTGGTACCACCCTTTATTTATGACGTTTATACACTTAAAAGCAGGTTGTCCCTCTAGGGAAAGTAGTGCAACTGGACACGGTAAATCCGTCCCCAGGTAAAACTGTCCAGGGAGACGGAATTAATACCTGGGTAAAAGTGTCCTATGGTCCGTTCATTCTTTTCCACTCCAGATCCTGCCCCTCGAGTTATTTTTGTCCCCCATGATCTGCCACACAGACTTTCTTATTTTCGTGTTTTTTTTCAAGGAATTTAGTCAACATGGAATACATTTTAGATTTTTCTGCCCTTCATCGAGTTTCATTTTAAAATTTAAAATGAAACTAAAACAGTTTAAAAAAATAGGCATTTAAACTCAATCGAGCTATTGGGGATAAGGTAGAAATCTATTTTCTGTAGACCGTATTGCATGTGTGGTAACTCGCTGGGACGTAGCGAAGGATTTTTCTTGTGGGGGCTGTGCAAGAGTCAACCTTCTGACTTGTAACTTGTTCGCCAACCTCATGTCGTGTAAAATGCAAATCCGTGGTACGCTACATTTCATGCTTCATAGGAAATGCCAATGGCCAGTGTGTATCATTTATATACCAATTTTGGATTATTTATTATTACGGGGGATGCCACACCCCCACCCCGGTCGCTTCGCCCCTGGTAACCTGCAAACTTTCGTATACGTTGGAGAAGCGCACGTGTACATGTACATGGGATCAACTGTGCTCAATGCCCTGGCACATGTCATCGTTGTAAAGGCCAGCAAATCTGTCCCACCAAATTGGCATAAGTAACTATTGTTATCACCCGTGACCAACCAACTTATTAACTCAAATTTACCAAGTGAATTAATTAAGATTATTTGTTTTTTGTTTTGCCATTTTTGTGCTAATGAATATAGTAATTGTGTGAATCATCGTAGAAGATCTTGCCACAATTTGTTGCGAAGGGCTGCTTAGTTTATTTGGCAAAAAAATGCAAATAGTACGATTGTGGTGCCTTGAAAAAAATTGCCATCCAGTAAGGCTTAGGCCCTATGTGTAATAAAATGTACTTTCTAAAACTCAGCAATAGAATTAGTTCACGGTCAACGTTTATAGATTAATCTGCTTAAGTATCCTGGCTGCACGGTCTTCTAGTATTTGTCACTCTCTCGAACAAGGAGAGTAATTCCCATGACGAAACGTGATGGAGAACACCACCTGCTTGGCCGAGCTGCCACTTAACCCTCCCCGCAAAACCTCGCTGTAGGTAAAAGACCCCCTTTTACACATCGCTTCCGCTTTTTCCTGAATGCTTTTGATGTCCGTGCAGCAATTTTTACATCCTTTTTGTA
This sequence comes from Acanthaster planci, assembly GCF_054643075.1. Taxonomy (NCBI): domain Eukaryota; kingdom Metazoa; phylum Echinodermata; class Asteroidea; order Valvatida; family Acanthasteridae; genus Acanthaster; species Acanthaster planci. The sequence goes on from NC_141784.1 coordinate 13,988,007, forward strand.
ATGACTCCTGAAAGAATTGCCATGTCACGGCAACAGATGATCCGAGCAGCAGGGGCTCTGATTCAGCGTGCGTGGCCCGCCAAGGTTTGTCCGGTGGGATCTTGTGTCAGCTCGCTCCCACCACCGCAGCATCACTCCACTATGCCCTGGGTTTCGTCCGTAATCAAAGAGCATATCCCAGTAGGGGACGGATAATTGGACTTAATTATTTTGCAAACCCCCCTTCGAAAGTGGTGCTGATGTTTGATTTGCTGCGTTGCAACCTTCATCATCGGACGCGTTGAATGTCGACCTAAATCCAGTCTAGTGTGTACCCATGTTATTTTGGTTAAATGTATGTATTATAAAACTGATCTTCACAGGGTTTGTGTAGTTAAAAATGTGTAGGGCTGCCAATTGGTGATACATCAGTTTAAGCACACAAAATTGTAAGCTTGACAACTTGCCTCGGGTAAAACTTACAAGTACTGACAAGCAATGGGTTATGTAACGTAAAGTTATTTGCTCAACGGAATTTGTTCATCTTCTATAGCAAGCTGACTTGGCGTCGGCGTGCACTGCAAATGTTTTGGTTTCAGAAGCTCTATGAACTGGTTTTTCCAATAAGAGACGAGACAAGTTCATGAGGTACTTGAGGTGACTGTACTTGAGACATCATCACATTACTTACAAATTGTGTACTGTGTTATGTCGTGGAATCCTATTCAAGTGACAGTCAGGGGTAGCTGAGGGGTAGCTGTAAGGGTTCTTGTAACGTCTCCATCCTCAAGGGGGAACGAAGAAATTGCCTAGAGCGGGATGTGAACCCGAAACTAAAGGGTCGGACAGCTCAGTTGGTACAGGGCGCCGGCACGTTGTCCCAGCTGCCGTAAGTTCAAATTCTCCTCCAGTCAATTACTTTGTTCGTCTTTGTACCTAGCTAGTGTCCATGGTTTATTTGACCTCATAAAGCAAACATCGCAGTTGAGTTTGTTGCATTTCATCGGACGAAGCATTCTAACGGAATCCTAAGCATTTTATGGCACCGCCACACCTCTTGGATGAAAGACTATGGTCTTCTAACGATAGGTTTGTATCATACAATTCTTAAGAAGCAAGACTGTATACAGTCTTGCACTTATCAGGCGCGAAGTCACGATTTTGTTTGACTGTTCCAAAACAGAATTTGACCCTTTTAAATTAATTTTCACAGTGCAGATTTTGCTTTATCGGTGTCCACCTTTTGCCTTTGAAATCTCCATCCCATTGCAGTCCACTTTTATGCACCCCAGCAACGCTATTGCACTTACGACTTAGCTGGTATTTTACACATTAATGTAGTCATCACTCATTACGGTGCACAGACAATTTGATGAAACTGTGAAAAGTTAAGTTTTCTTGAGACCAAAAAGTAGTCAAACTTTTTACTGAACTACGATTGCATTGGAAGTTTTTCATTTTAGTAGGATTTGCAACCCACTTAATCAAGGCCGGTTCATACTTCGCCAAGGTTTAAATATCTTCGGGAGTTAGAAAATTTAAATTGCTTCCTGTATACAGAACACCGAAGCTTAATGCTACAGAGATCTGGTCCTGATACCATAGTCGTGCTCACTTCCAGTCTTTGAATTGTGGGCACAGCCTTTGCCTGGAATTCGTCCTCCAAAACGCTTTCTCTACACAGGAATGTACACCGCATCCTTTCCTGTACTGAGTCAAGACCAGGACCTACATTATGGGCCCAGTGGGACTAGGATTTAGGCTTGAGGTATGCTTGGACCAGTCTTATCACTGCAGATGCTGCTTATGATATTGACACCTCTTGGGACGAGACTCATAGGCGTCTGAGTATGTGGTTTGTGTCATGTATTACTTCCCTGTCAAATATAACAACATGTCTTCTTATTAACTTCGAACTCTTCAACTTTATGGTTATAAATAATACTTTAACCAGTCGTTCTTACATGCTTCATTGATTTTTTTTTTCTCAAATGCTCTTTCATTTCAAAGTTCCAGTGTTCGGTCTACATTCAAAGAACCCACAAAGGTCCCTTAGAAAAGTTAAACCACGACATCTAAAAATTTGAACCGGCGACGTTTGAAGTCGTTGGAGTAAGACGCTACTACGACTCTTAGCAACGGATGTGCCCTCGCTTGTCCGCGCCACACTTACAGGCAGGGCGCATGGACGGGCTGATTTCGCGGCTACAAAGCTTTAAATGTTTAAGTCCTCACATGGATAAAACTTATTCGAACGACGACAAGCGCCAACATTTCCATGTGCTCCATGACACGTAGGCACAAAATATAGTTTCATCGAATTAAGTTAAGCTAACTTGTCTGCAAGTGTTGACAACCTTGGTTTTCTTTACAAATTAATGAAAGGCATAAGTTCCCCTTTGCGCCTTGCAAGGGTGACATGACAGGCAAACGGCAGCACGCTCAAGTCCCGGCCCGCCCTCTGCCTGTTTCGCCCTTATTTCCCGTGCTGCGAGAATTTTTTCTAAAATTATATAAAATTTGAATTACCTTTTTGTATGAATATATTAACACACTGGGACGTTTGGCCCGGTAGATTAAAGGTCTATGACTCCCGATCAAAAAGCCGCGGGTTTGAATCTAGCAGCTAGAGGCATATATGTTGTGACCTGAGGAAAGTCACTTTACTTCTATTGCGTCTCTCGAGTGTCGACCCATGGCGTCTGTGTGAGCAGAGACGGTGTTTGTCTGATAGGTGCAACCGAAGTAATATTATCAAGCTGTAGATTTTCATGGAGCTGAAATATGGATTAAGGAATGTTTGTAAGTTCAGTGAAGTGCCTAAAGTACCGGTACAAGTCATGTAGCAGAACTGGTGGATATGTGCAGTTTTTCTCATGGTTTTCATATATTTAACGCGAACATTTTTGCACTGTTTCCTGAAGTCTATTGAAACTGAGAGGTAAATAGTAAAATGACGTTAAAAATGTTTTATCTAACGTTTTGCGTTCAAATATTGATCACGTGAATTGACTCGAGCTAAATGCTTCACTCGAGTCGACTCGACTATTTTGACTAATAAATGACTCGACTCGACTCGAGTCACCAAGTTACAATGACTCTACTTGACTAGATGTTCACGTCACCACATGATAGCTTGATGCATGAGGAACTTGACAGACAAGCGGTGAAGTTTGGTCTGTCACTTGTTCGTTGTACGCTGTGGATGCGTCAAGTTTCTTGGCAGTTTCCTGAGTCATCCTTTTGTGACTGACGACCTTTAGTCCAGAGCAGAGCAGTTGTTGCCAAGAGACGCAACCACTGCTAACTCTGTATGGTCCCACCCCCCCCCCCAAAAAAAAGAATCCATGACTTAAATACCATCTTATAACAAAATAAACATTCGCAATCCTTTCCCTCGACTTATCGCTACGGTTATCCCAGTTTACACATCTATCGATTGTCGTATGCACATTAGGTACCATTGACTGCATTTTCTTTCCGACCTCGCTCAGACCCAAGCGACTTAGAGCCAAACTTGGAGGGCATGATGTACTCTGTCTTAGAGACATGTCATCGGTAAATAGGCTTTACGTCGGAAATTACCTTAATGGGTGATCGCTATTGTGATTTCCTTGAGCGTATACTCTGCGGTTGCGAGGCACGAGGGCCCATTTGAGATTAAACGATTAGTGACGGAAAGTTAGGGCGTTGGCTCAGTCTGAAAGAATGAAAAGCTGTGATATATTATGCCTGGTTACATTTTCAGGTTTGTGAGAAGTTTGTTGAGGTTCTTAGGGATGGCAAATGCCAACAGGTTTAGCTTTTGAAAAAGAAAGCGGGTGGTCTTTTTAATTTGATTTATGCGTAGGAACAGTTCTAAAATGCCAGCAACGTGTTGTGCGGTTGTCAGAAAGAGCCTGGCGCTGTACAGTCATGACATTTCACTTGTCTGCTTTGTACAGAGGAAAACACATGACATGTTGACAGGGATATCAAAGTGAATCATGGATGAAGGGAAATGATGTGACGCTACTTCATCTGTTTTCAAAAGAATGTCACTGGCGACGAAGTTGAAAATGATTCAGTGAGGGCCGGTATCTTGCATATAATTATGCCAACCTCTGTTTGCCAATACCGATTTTTGTCCCCAGGTCTGTATTTCATTTCGATTACCATCGCATTAACGTTGTTCATTGCGAACACATTTTCCACATTATTTGTTTTTCTTGGCTGTACTGCGACGCGCGCCCTGAGACATCCTTCCGTGGCGTCTGCAGGCATGAACATGACTAGTGCGTGCCACAGCCACGTTGTCGTGTGTGACCGGCATCGCTTGAGATACAGCCTGAAGCAGAGATTGTTAAATGCAGGGTAGGAGAAACTTAGTCAGTGCTGCTGGGCCCATGGGGAGGAAATTACGAACACTTGGTATACCATCCACTCACGCCCGCCAAGGGACGCTCTCCTTCGATATTGCTCCACTCGTGTCTGTTCAATGTTGTCACGCAAAATAGCAGCCTAACAGAAAGTGATGATGGCGCATTTTTCCAATCCATTTTCTTTCTTTTTTGAGATAATGTTGTACGGAAATTAATAACATGTGTTTGGGACGAACAGTGAGAATTGGCCGTCAGTCAAAAAGTCGTGAGCCACACCTTCTGGGATGATGGCAAGTGTTGTTTTCAATTGTCTTGATGGTTAAGAGATGGCTTTGCGGGGATGGGCATGACTGTACTCTCATAGTTACCGGCTGACTTGTCATTGTACTCTAATGCAAAAATACATTGACATGTAGGACTGAAGCAAATGCTGCAGTTGCTTTTTTGTTGTCCCATTTTTCTGAAGGAAAGTTTGGTGGCAATAATTATTTAATCATGTTGACAATAAATTTGGGGGTTGGCAACTGAGCACTAATCACGATATAGGCCCTATACAAAGGGGAGAACAATATCCGCGTGCATGCCGGCGTTCAGCCAACGTAAGCACCTATACCCATGAGTAGTCTCTCTAAAACACGCATAACAAAATTGTATAAACAAAAACCGTTATCAGTATTGCCAGAGCCATGTAACACCTCACTGTCATCAGCCACTATTTATTTGTTAATTGTATTATAGGCCAAATGAAGAGTGTTGCGGTCGAGCATACGCCGCTGTGTTGTGGTTCGTGATGTGGTACTCTGGATTCCCGAGGACAACACCAGATTCCCCGTTCTAGTCTCATTTTTATGTAACCCCTGGCCACTTTTAGGATGCAATGCACGTGTTATTTACTACATGAGGGTTGGGATTTGTCGATTGTACAATTTAACTTAAACGTGATTCATCCATTTCAAAGGTGGGCCACATGAATCACCCAATTTTTGTGGCAATAATTTATTTCTGTTTTAAATCTCAGGCCCCGATGTTGTGATGGATGGGAGCTAATGCATAGTAGATGCGTGCCAGGTGAGACTCACTGGAGATTGCTGTGTAGAAAAAAGATAAGGGGTTTGTTCTGTTTGAGAATGAAAAGAGTATGTTACTCTTTGTAACCGATAGCCATACAAGTTGATTGACTCTGGACAAGAGTGTATGGTGCCCATGTAGCAGCAGGCATAGCAGGGTATTTAACTTCTTCGAAACGAAGTTTGTATGCCATTTGCACTCACGAGTTTTATATTTACGATGGACACATCAAAGTTGTTATCCTTATCTCGACTTTCAGGATTTTCAACAAGCTGTTGAGAAAAAGTCACACAAACGATTAAAAACTTGTGATGTAGATAGGAAATCCTCCAAAGTCATTAAGTTCACTGTGGCCTATCCGTGTTGGGGGTCCCGGGGACAGAATATTTTGATGAAAACGAATCTACATTTTGTTTCACCGTAAACGAAATGTCCCTGTCAAGAGATATGATGGTACTGTTTTGAAAGTGTCAGCACTTTCAATATCTTAAACAAGGGGGGGGCAACCTACCCCGCCCCTTTACAGCTGGATATGCCACTGAAAGTTCGCCTTATATAGGCATACTGAGACAGGAATTGGCGTTGTTATGAAGGCCAGGTGGTGTTTTTTGTTTTGTTTTGTTCTTCATGTTGTTGTTGTTTTGCCTTTTTAGCAGTTGGCTAATATCCGCTCTTTCGGATGGTCTGTCATTGACAAAATACGAATATGAAATGCTACAGTAAAATTTCTAGCCTTATAAAGGTTTTTAATGATTCTCTTCACCCCAGCTCAAAGCTGCAATAATCATAGTCTTCCAAAATTAACTTTGAACTGTCCCTTGGGGGTATGGTCCCGGTTGCCCCTCCCTCCCGATTCAGGTGTCCTTTGTATATACTTGGCAAAGTATTGATTAGGCCTCTATTATCTGAAGTGTGCCGTGCAATTTTTGTAGTAAGCTACAGACGATTTCATTCTTGAAACATTTGTTTAGGGTTTAGGCCTATACATCACGTTTGTTTCAAATGGTTTCTTTTATCTCTTCTCTTTTTCTCAGTATGTCCACATGGCTACTCAAGAAACCGTTTAACAGGGTGCTGGAAGCTGGTCTCGTCAGATTCGTCTTGGACGGAATCACGCAAGACGTGCCAGAGAGATAACCGATCGGATCTCGCAATCGTCGATTCCATTGAGGAATTTGATCTTTTAATTTCATTGGGTCGCAATTGGCAGATCAGCATGCTGTGGATAGGTAAGGTTACCAATGAAGAGCCATCTTTTTACAGTCACAACGGCAGTAAAAAGTAAACCTACAAAACGTCAACAGAAAATGAGAAGCGTAACACTGATGCATAGGAGGAATATCTAGATAATGGAGAGGAATGTTCAGACAGTAATTATGTTGTCTACAAATTACCAAAATCAAACTGAAGACTGATTTTCTAGTTCCACTGACCTAGTAAGTCTTCTCTAATGATTCTTTCGTCGAGTGAAATTTTCAAAGCGGTATTTAAGTCATGACGGCAAAATCTGTGTCGTGTTCAGGTTTTAGAGGAGAAAGTTATTAGTGAATGACAAAGTAACTCTCACACACTTTCTGCTAGTAAAAATGTTTTTAAAAATGAGGATGGAATTATTGTGGTCAGATGAGAACTGGTATAGAAATATTTCTGACTAAAATCGTTTTATTCCACTATGTTACAGTCCAAGGCGAAGTCTAATTACACATGTATAATATCTTTGGATTGTTCATTTACAAATTGCAAATCACTTAATTAAGGGCGTAGAATCAAGTCCACAATGGGGGAGGTTTGTATTCGTCCCCACACGTGGAAAATTGGTAAAGTGGACCACTGTTAACGTTGTATTACAGCTATATTCCGCATTATAACCCTCGTTTCAACAGCTCTGCTATGAAGTCTTGTAACTGCGTGGCTGGCTCTTCTGTACGATTTGGTATACCATGTGACATATGGAACAGATAATCTAATTAAGTGATGCAGTTTGTGTAGGAAAAATCTGTTACACCGATTTCTTCCATCAGGAACAAAAATGACCCTGTGGGTCTCTATTGCAATGTTGGACCGTTATCAGCGTTCGGATAAATCCAGTAGTGCAATACGCTGATACACTATTGTTTGTTATGCCACGGTCATAGAGAGTGAATTTTTATTGGTCGCGAATTGATCACGTGATGTGCTACAAGCAAACATGTATGGTCCTTTCTTTATATTTATGCAAATTTTATTCGCGGCAACTGAAAACGAGGCTGTAGGGGACTCGTATGTCACGATGGCTGCAAACAGAAGGGATCTTCCGTGGTTCCCAAGATAACCTTCGGGTTTGTGGAGGATTACGTCAAAAAGGGCTCCAAAAGCAGTGGAGAGCAATAATTTGGTAAAGGCTTCACGTATTTTTCAGAAGCCTACATTCATAATCTGAAGAATAAGCAGTTTATTAATGGGATTTTATCTGGGACCTTTTGTTGACGTTGCATGCATGCACCATTTATGTCTAGGCCTAAACGGCCGGTTGTCGCCACGATCGAGCAGTGTGAAGACTTTTTGTCATTCAGCGGTTTACCTTTAACGGCTGGGCTGTTTCCTTTCGAAGTTCAGAATAAACCTTTTCGACGTTCGCATTGAAATGCTAATTCGAAAATTACAGACGTTATTTCATTTATGCTGGGCGCAATCAATCACGGAGGACGAAGGAAAAGACTGGATCAATCGAACTGCTCCAAAGTGCAATAACGTGTACGGTGTAGGGGCAGTGATTATGATTTTTTATACGAACAACTTAAGTGCCCAAAGAAGTCGTTTCAAAGTCAAAATCTACCTTGAATAGTGTCCCCTCGTCTCGTTTGATCTTAACAATCAAGTTTTTCCGTAGGATAGTGTTCTTTGGAAATCGATGAAAGCTAATTTCTGGCGATGATATTCGTTCGTGATTCCTACAACAGGCACTGAACAATGCTTCGTCATGTTCGCCAGCTCCGTGGAGTCCCTTATAGCCTCGTTTTCAGTTCCGGTGCATAAAATTTCCATAAATCTTAAGAAAGGCGATGGATAAATGTAATCTTTCCCAAAGCTGATGTGTCGTGTCTACTGCGTTGTAATTGTGTAATCTTGAGTATGAAGGTTGATAGCCGCGGTCGTACTACGCGCCAATGATTGTAGATGTGCTCTGTGTGGGGACACTGAAACACTCTTTGTTCGCATGTGCTTTTCTCTCCACTCTGACCATGACAAATACTTACGAGTTTCTGTTCGGGCATCCAGCTCTGCTCGTGGAATACGAGTATGCTCTGATCACTGTTTCTGCTGCAATCGCCACAGTTGTTTATATAGAATGCTAATATCGTCTCTCTTCGTCTGTTCTTCAATCTTGTCAATACTTTTCGAAGGAATGTGGTGTAAATAATGTCTTGAAATTCAAGCAGTCGAGAAAAACCCAGTGCTTTATCGGACGGTGTATCTGTTAAAACAGTTTTTTATAAGTCAAAGACTTCTTTAGCCCCCCCGGAAAAAAGGATATCATAATCAATAATTTTTTTTTAAATTTAATATCTAATTCACTGTTCACGTGTTTCAATTAGTCAAAGGTAATAATTTCTCTTGCAGTAACATATGCACACATTACACATGAAAGACTGTTCTAGTGAAATTTATGACTGTGGTAAACCAAAACAATTGTTGGCTGCAGTGACAGAATCCATGGAGGCAAATTCGCCTCGAGTGTCATTTGCCCCCTCAGGTGTACAAAACGCCATGGACCCCTACACCGCAGGCAACAATTATTTAGTGTACGCATGTATCATCTCATTTCAATTAGTTAAAATGTGCATGCACATAGTGTGCATATTCAAATAGGTCATTTCTAACAAGGATTTCAGTATCAGCAGTGGCCTATATAACTACCTCATCGGAACTCCATGTCCCAGGTTCCCCCATCAAGTTTAAAAATTCAAAATGTACGCAGCCTATGTGTATACAAGCAGCAACACATTTGTTTTTCATGCCCCTGTGAAATAATGTGTGCCTCCATGAAATTTCATCCTAATTATGTATCAGAACATTGCTGCTTCGTCAATTCAATTCCAAACTTTAAGCCTACAAGAAGTTGCAATTGAAATTTTAAAAATACGTTTTCCATTTGAGCATTCGAAGCTTGATTAACAAAGTGTTACTGCTACGTTGTTAGAACAATGACTGTGGTATTCTGTTTTGACAGGATTGAGGGAGGCTCCTTTTGTCAAGTCCATGGTGTGGGTCGATGGATCACAGTTCACCTCCACAGATGTTTTGGCTTCATTCATGCCACAAACTCTCTCCAGCGGTATCTCCTCCTTAGTTCCATCGACCCTGTTTAAGCAGGCCTGTGTTGCCGTTAACTTGACTAATGGAACCCTAGAGTTAAGGGACTGTTCCGAGCCCTTGGATTCTCTGTGTAAAACTCGCTGTGAGTATGAAGACTGTTTGAATGTTAGTCCTCTGGGGCTTTTAGCTATACTATACAAAAAGAGTCTAAGACGTAAGTAGCTTGAAACAATTACAGAAATTTTACTTATATGTATATTTTTTGTCGGCTGATGAGTGTACATTAGTAGTTATGCATGGTGATGAATCATTTTTCTTCATCAGTGATTCGAAATTTGTGGTTTAAGTCTTTCAACCAAGTTACTGCGACCAGTAAATTCCTGTCTTTTATCGCGGCACCCTCATAGCACTTGATAGCGTGCTGTTCAATTTATCACCGCCCGAAAGGATTGCGTGTACTGACTTGTTTTATTAGGGCTTACATTTTTCTTTAGATTTTTTCACCAAATTTGGTAGCAGAATCAACATTCAGCGGTGAAGACACAATCTTGTTTCGACTATGCAGCGAGATAGTAAATAAACTGTCTGCACATTTGCATTCATGCACATGGTGAAAAAAAATTGCACATTTGAATCATTGCCACTGTTATTCCGAACGAAGCCTTTAAAAACCAGCCAATAAAGGCGTTCACGGCAGCAGGCTATGAATCGCAACCACTAGTCTTTTGTGGCTTTTTGGGAAACACAGAATACGAAGACGATTTATACAGTAGTAATATTTCAAGAAATTAACGAATATAGGCCTGTCTGAAAATCATCTAAAAAGGGTTCAAAAATATAACAGGACAGTTTTGAATTTATGGAAATGGAAGGAGTTACAGTTCGAAAGCAGATAAACGATTCGCCTGATACAAAATGTAATCAGTATGGTATCATGCAGTAATACAAAATGACATATCACAGCTTCTTGACAACGATCTATTGCCATACCCACTAAAGAAGACACAATATGACCCCCCGTCCAAACTTGCTCTCGGGCAAAACTGTACATGAAGAAAATAGTGCCTCTCTGCTATGTTCCGCTGCACCTGTCCCGTTCCACCCATTCCCCCCCCAACTGCATTTGCTTGGCTGAAAGGGCAGGAAACAAGGACACCCCCTCACACCTCGTCAAAACTTCCGAGTGATCGTTCTCATGAATTGGACAGGTCCGGCTGGCAAGAACTCCTACGGTCTGGGGTTAGCCAAATTTGTTGCAGAATGGCCGACTCAGAACAGAGGTACGATGACTTCTGTATGCAAAGAACAAGCCTTGAAGCCCCCAGCCGACAGACCATTTGGCGATATAATAAAACATACGTCCTAAGGGTATTTGACAAGAAATTGGACAATGTCGGTAAGTAGAGGAGTCGTAACGTTCCCCTCCTTTGAAAATGATGTGCCTTTTCTTCCAGCCCAGTGTCCACGAGGTTTTGTTCTTGACTTCAGTGGCAACTGCTACCGATATGTGACCCAGCGGCCGGTACCGTGGAGCATGGCCCGTGCTGAATGTCGGAGAGCACCGGGTGGAGACCTAGCTGTAACCAACGAGGAACCAAGGAAAGAAAGTCAGTTACTCCTGGAGAGGGTTCAACCTAGAGTGACAGATCTTTGGATAGGTAAATAATACCGTTAACTATAGCTTTTTGGCGAATTTAAAGTGGTTTTTATTAATTATATTTAAATTTTTTTAACTTTTTAAACAATATGCAGAATGTAAAAGTTGTCGTTTTAATTAAATAATGGGAAAACAAAAAACATTTTTTGGCAAAACAGCCCCACCCTGAGAGGTATTTCATTAACCTAGACACTTTGCATATTATCAGTGGCGTACATTTCAGGAGACATCGTCGCGCGCTGCTAGCGTGTCAATGCTTGCTTGTGTCGAGCTCGGAAAATTCAGTTCTATTTTGGGGTGAGTTTAGAGATCATGCCGACCAGATTTGTTGCTGCAGCCTGCGAGCATTTCGCGGGCACGGCAATTGTGTCTGTCCAATGTCCTCGCCGTTCCAGACGTCCTAAAGGGTGCCTGACTATTATTGTGGGTTCTCAAAACGCATAACGCCATCATTTGTCAGGATTAAAACATTCATTTTAGGGGTCACTAAAACTAACCACAACAAAGGGAATTTTATTCCATTTTCACATCCCCTATCGTGTTACTGGCATACCAGTTAATATTTTTAACGATGAAAATAAGGCATTATGTCTTTGAAAAGTGTGTGCCAGTTGTCGTGGAGTACTCAAGAAATTTGATTCAAACTAGGAAAATTATTTAGTAATTTTTGGAAATTAATCTCGTTATGTCCGCTTTTACTGGCGCAATGGATTTTATCCAGTTATTGACCTATTATACTGCTGTGATAGATTTCTTCTCAACTGTCGTGGAGTCTCTACGGTAGGTGGATGAGGTCTGATTGCCAAGCAACATTATTTATGGCCTTTTTTCTCTTTTTCTTTTTTTTGGGGGGGGGGCTCATTAGTCTATAATGGGGCTTCCGTTTCACATTTTCACGTTAGTTTATTGGTAAGATTTACACTATACGCAACTGATTTGTAGCGAAGGCAAATTAATACCATTAGGCAACTCGCATATTCACGAGACAGTGCCTTTGATCACTGTTATCAGGATTATACCACGAGACGCCCTCTGGCGTCTGGAAATGGGTAGACGGTTCAACACTGACGAACGATGTATGGAGGCCTGGAGAACCGACCAACCTTAGCGGCCGTAAAAAATGTGCAGAGATCGACTCTGGTGCACGCTGGAGCAACAAGGATTGCAATCGAAACTTTTCTTACGTTTGCGAAATACAGGAAAGTAAGTTTGTTTTCTTGTTGTAAATTGTCATTATGTTTTTGACTGGAGAAAGTAAAAAAAAAAGAAAAACTTAACACAATTAGAAGTTGGATAAAATTTTTATCCAGGAGGGTAAATTGTCTCCACGCTTTTTGAACTACCCAAAAATCCATTTTTTTAGCAAAATTTGACATTGCTCACTATGCTCAGTAATGTCAATATTGCCGAGCAATGTTTCAGTACATTGTACAAAAAGAATATGCATGCTTATCTACGTTTCATTCCATTTGTCCAATTGCTGATAGACAGCGAATGTTTTACGAGGACTGACGGTAGAGACTACAAAGGTCATGTAAACATCACTGCTGCCGGTGGCAAATGCTCCGATTGGAATCGAGATTCCATGAGCGCCCTCAACCTCGACCCCATCTCGGACACTGAATGGCTAGCTCTGGAAGGCCATAATTACTGCCGTAATCCAGGCGGTCTAAGAGACTCAACCTGGTGCATAGAAAACCAAAGTGAGGGGTCAGTGACCTGGAAACCTTGTTATATAGGCGAACCACAAGTCTCGTGCATTAAAGGTATTTGTAATGACTTGTCAATAAAAAAAATACATGTACATGTATCATAGAATCACCGTGGTCTACTCATTCAGGTCAAAGCATTATATCTTTCTCTTTTTATCTTTTACAGTGATAGGGCCTATACCAAATGGTGTGAGACATTATTTTAATAATGTTTCACACCATTTAGTGTATCACTGGAAAAGATTTCCCGTAAATTTACGGGAGATTACCTGGCAGTTGTCGGCGTCAATGATTTCCTGTAAACGTACGGTCACCGTAATTACAGACCTCAAGGGCGAGTTATACGAATTTTGCGGCAAACCGTTATCTTTAATACTCTTTTTTGCCCGAACCTTTACGGGAAATTGTTGGTTCCCATAGCTACCAGGTAATTTCAAGTAAATTTACCGGAAAAAGGTCTAAACATTACGCTTTTAATTAAATTAAACAGCAATTTTCCAAACTGCCTTTTAATCAGTGTTTCTCATACAGTCAGAACGATAATTACAAATAATTATTTAGTGGCAACGAGGGTGGTTAAAAAAAGTGACGGGTGTTGCCCATCAGCTACGAAACGTGGAGCGTCATTCAGCACTTAATTGCATTTTCCTTTCTTTTCGTTTTAATTTTGATTTGATTTTTTTCTTTCATTGTTTGTCCACATCTGTGGGTTTCCTTGACAGGGAACCAGCCAACACCTCGCAGTTTTGCTACGCCCTGCACAGACCGGCGCCCTTGCGACCGTGGTCACACATGCCATCCGGTTATACGGGAGTGTATCTGCCCAAGTGGCTACCAAGGAGATTTCTGCCGTGAGAGATGCAATCCTGGTAAGTTCGGCTATAACTGTGACGCCAATTGTCCACCGTGCCCAGGAGAAGAACCTTGCCACTATGTGACAGGCGAGTGTACACTCAAGGAAGAAGGTGATATCACCAATCCACCAGGCGGCAAACCCACAGTACCATGCGGAGGGATATGTAGTGTAGCCGTGAGAGTCGGCTGTATCTGCGACAGCACTGATGGCTCTTGTCCCTGTCCTGGTGAGTAGTTATCAATCCTCAAACTGTAGCCATCCATCAACACTTCAGAATGAAATTGGTGTATAAGACTACATAAAATAAAGTAATTCCGCTAAGATGGTTTTGTATTGCAGGTGTGGGGTAATGTGGGCGCCCTCGATAAAGCAAGTTTGCTTTATCGCGCCTTCTCACAAATTGGTTCCACTCCGTTTTCAGTATCTCTGTCATTACCTCATGCTTTGTGTTATACTTTCAAGCGTATTTTCCGTAAAGAGACTCAAGCAGCATTCTCAAATTAGGCCCGATAATAATTTGTACAATACAGAAACACCTTAGCGCAACTAACGCAAACAGTGGTGGTAAGGCAGTCAGCGAACTTGGATCACGTTCAACTTCGCCAACTACTTTCGTCGATCGTGGAGATCAAATATAAACGCGCACGCTGACATGGCTACAGAGTCTTCTTTCGCTTAAATTCCGCCCAATTGGTGTATTTTCTCCTTATGACTATGAAAAAAGATGTTAACAAAATAGCTGATCATAAATGAAATACATGGAATGGAAGTATCAGTTTAACTTTAAGAAATAGTCAAAGCACCAAACGATTATCACACGAATTTTTTTGAACGCCATTTTGTTTCAATTTGGGAGTATGATGTCACACACCATGAACCATCTTTCCCGCGATTGTCTGTGTCTGGACTTCTTGCGTGCTGTCCGCTATCGTTCCAACCAAATGGAATCTATTGGCTAAAGACCAGTTCATACTTCAGGAGAATGCAAAGACGGCACGGAATTGACGTCACGAAAAAATTGGGGCGAAATTTCGCCTGAGTTGATTGTGTTCAACTTGTTGCGAATAAGTAGTGCGAAATTTGATCTGCTGTGACAATTTCGTGCCAAGTATGGACCGACCTTTAAGAGGGAGATTAAGGCGGAAGATTATGTCATAGTATCTGTCAATTTTAAGGTGAAGTAAACGTGCATTTATAATTTTGAGATTCTTATTTCCCTTATACCTGGAGCTGTAATTATGGACTCGTAACCCTTATTTAGAGGTTGGGCCACTGCATGTCTGCCGGTCTCAAGGGCCTTCCGTCTCGCCCAAATCTAATAGTTTAAACCCGTCTAATTTTACTACTTTGTTCAGCGTACGTGGTTGCTGTACTCGCCCTCTTCATAGCTATCTGGGTCGTGCTGGGGTTTGCTTGTCTGGCCTGTGGCATCATTCGAAGACGCAGAAACCTCACAAGGGTTGAGTACAAGCGGTAAGTGCTCATGGAGGGGTGTGACGTCAATGACTGCCAATCCCGACCAATAGGAATTAAGTTGGTTAGGGCTCTTTGCTGCAGGTTAAACCTAAGAGTGTATGAATTAGGGATATAGGTCCACCAATGTTCTCTGTCATTAGTATAGAGAGGTGAATTCCTATCGATTACAAAATCTATGTTTAGGCAGTCTTTTCATTGCACTTAAGCCACTTATCAAAGTTCCGGTCACTATGGACTAACGTGCCGAATTTCTAATCAGAGATCGTGGGCTTATATCCCCATGACGTACAAATTAAAAGGAAGCCAAACCTTTATTATTTGGGTCCAGTGAAACAGACTATGTTGGAAAGTCTGAAGTGTTGATGTTTTGAATTCCATGAGAAATGTACCAACTAATGAACATTTTCACTTCTCAATACAATGTATTTGACAGTGATCAAAACAGTGCAGATCCCTACATAATTTTAAGTCTTCACGCGCCTCCAGGGTGCAGTATGGATACGCCATGCCACATGTTGCCCATATTAGACGTGGGGCTGTGCAAATTTGTGGCTCGTTGCACATTGTAATAGGCTGCACACATACTATTTACTTCACCGTAGCCGTCCGACAATTTTTTGAGGTACAGGTGTGCATACTTTTGATTTATCTACATGCATAAGGGATAGCACATCAAATTGCAAATACATCTACGGATCCTGGCAGGTTTTTCTTCTTTCTTGCTGCCGCTATTGCTGAGAACTGATGCTTCGGAAGTGTATGTTTGCATTCAATTTCTGCCACTGTTAGTGATCCTGTGGCGCATTTGTTCGTCAGCACTCACTTAGTAAACAGCTGATTTTTGTGCGCAGACTTGATCGAAAGCTTTCCGCGAAAGGGAAAGAAACGAAGGGATCGTATTCAATATCACGACCGTATCTATGTCCTAATATCGCCAGTGTACCGAGAGGTATAGTCAATATATGCATGGGATACAAGGTAGCACAAGATGACCTTTTTTGGATTAAAAGGCCAAACTTGATTTTGTTCGGGGTCCACAAAATTCGGAAATATTTCATGTAACCTTTTATGGCCATTCTGAGGGATGAGGCTCCGCTTGTGCTTTTCATACAGTTTTTTGAAAGAAGGAAAATAAAATAGACCGAATCGTCTTTCTTTCATAATTTCTTTTCAAAAATAAAATTATCTCCTTTTTGAGGACACATTGGCCCCTGCTTTTTATCCTTCATGCCTCATTTATATCTTTTTGTTGCCGGTAAAAATGATGAACTGTAAAAGTGGTGCAAGTTGATGGTCAAACGTGACTGGACCTTAGAAAATGAGTCCTAGGGTCATTTTCCATCAATTTTATTCTATTCCGTCAAACCGAATTCATTCCTTAGATGCATCGCTTAGCCTGGAATCCTGATGAAACTGGAGACGTGTGTAATAAAAATGTTGCGGCTTTCATTGATTTCCATTGAGCAAGATTCTTTTCAATGACCCAAAATAGGCGTTGTCTACTTCCGGCTCATTTGTTGGGTTGGGTCACCTATTAAGCTCATGTGACTGTAACAGGGAAATACGCCTGCAGGTATGGTCGTGAAGTGGTCCACATCAGTCCTATCAAGCTTAATTAACGTTTTGCTTGAGAAAGAAGCAGGGGAAAAATGTAATGCGGCTCAGATCCAGCAAGGTTACCTGAAATTGGCCGCCATGAATTAATCGAACATCACCTATGCCTCACGTTTTGTTTAGTTAGTTTCGAACGCAGAACACAGAATTTTTCAGTTTCTATAAATTAATATGCTAGCAGACATCTTACGAAAGGCCTTTTTTATGAATTGAGATTTAAGAATTTACGGAGAGAAAAATTATTACAAATTCTTGTTACATTTAATTGACACCAAGTTATAGAGTCTGAAAGTTGCCCCCTGATGGCGGGTTCCCGGAACCATTGGATATTAAAAATAACGTGCAAAACTTTTAGAATTTGTAATAATTTTTCTTTCCGTTACTTCTTAAATCTCAATTCATAAAAGAGGCCTTTTGTAAGATGTTTGCTGGCATATTAATTTATAGAAACTGAAAAATTACCCAACCTAAGAGAGAAATATTCTGCTAAAATTGACCTATCACTTCAATTTAACCCTATGAATCCCCCTCCCTGCGACATTTTTCCGATATCGCTGCAGTGAATTTTTTGAGGAGTTGAGCCTTTAGGAGTTTTACAGTAACTCTTTTGGGACATTTTGACTCCATTTTTGCAAAAATCTATCAGACTCTTCTCGCGAAGCGCGTATTTTTCCCGAGAGGGGTCAGCCAAAAATGTTTTTGTCAGTGCTGTACTCAATGCATACGTACTGGAACGAATGTAGCCGTGAACTTCAAATGACCGTTACAACAAAACCGTATGTTCGATTAAGTTCAAACCTCACATTCGTACTGTTAAGGAGTGTCTGTTCACGTACGGAAAGTCTTTAAAAACATCGGGTGTGGCACAGCCAAGTTCGGGGGGGGGGGCGGAGGAATACGCCCCCAGCTGTGAGATGGGCCAAAATTACCCGGCTTTTTTAGGGTTAAAATACATGAAGAACAGTCCAATGTGGTAAAGATGAACATTTACGGAGTTACATTCTATAGTGGTCTTTTGGTAAAAGCGAAATTAAAACTGCCAAAATATTTAAGCATTTTAGAATTTATGAGGACGTGAACTTAAAACAAATAATCTGCTGTTATATAAGATTCTAGTCTAACCTTTGGTGACAAGAACTGGGTCAGGTCAACTTGACTGAATTTAGAATCCATCGACTGTAAGTAGGTAAATCTTTGCAACGTTGTACAATCTCGGTTTCACTTAAGCGCAGGAAATAAAAACAAAGGTGCTCGAACAAGGAGACCTAGAAAAGATATTGCCGAAAGTGAAAGGTCGTCAGT
Source organism: Acanthaster planci (assembly GCF_054643075.1). Taxonomy (NCBI): domain Eukaryota; kingdom Metazoa; phylum Echinodermata; class Asteroidea; order Valvatida; family Acanthasteridae; genus Acanthaster; species Acanthaster planci. The sequence continues at coordinate 14,006,328 of NC_141784.1, forward strand.
GAAATTAGGTGACTTTTCCCAAATATTGCTTGAGCAGGAAAAAGGAAAAAGTCCGACATGAGTGTTTCTTGGGTTGGTTTATTTAGAAATCATTCTTCCAAAAATTATCGAACGTGACAGGACGGCCAAATGTAAAATCCCCAAAGATAACTAGACGGACCGCGCAATAACAACTATTTTTACCCATCTATAAGGGAGGTGCTTATTGTTTTTCTCATACTGACAGCGATTCTGACTACTGCGAAGAAATTGGTACCGATTCCGACACTGATGACGGATTGGAAAACCAACAGATTTCTGGTGAGACATTGTTTGGTATTTTGTATCAATACCTGTTCTCAGAGGTTTGTGTAAGTGGGGGGGGGTGGCATCCCCCGAATAATTAATTCCAGTCGGCAAATAGAGTTCCGGTCGGCAAATGAATCCATATTGGTCAGTGATGTAAATTTGTTCCGGAAATTGGGACGATGGGGGATGGGAAAAGGGGGATGACTTGCCTGGCCATGAAAAATTGGAAACCGGGGGGGGGGGGATGACACCATATGACTCTATATAGAGGTCGATGTTCATAATACTGATTTACATATGTATATGTATTCAGAATTGCATAGTTATGGTTGTTTTTATTGTTCTTTTTAAGTGATATTGAATGCATTTTGTGGTTAGTAAAGTTCTTTGCAATCCGCAATTAACTTTTGCTCACCCCAAAAATGTGCGAGTTTGTTTCTGCATTCAGTTGGGGACCCTGAACAATAGAGGACAATAAGGTCCCCGATTGACAGAGGGTCCCCGATGGACAACTGTGTACAAAACATATGGGTGGTCTTCTAAAAAAGTTAAAGTACAAACAAAAGAGGAACAATAGGGGGTCCCCAGTTGCAGGCAAATACACACTGTGTGTGTGTGGGTGGGGGAGGTGATTCAATAGCCCATAGCCCACCCCCCCTCAAAAAGTGGGAAGGAGGATATATGCCCCACCCATCCCCCGGGATTTATGCCCATGAAATTGGTAGCCTACGTAAAAGATAATTGATAATTGGCCCTCAGCAATTGTTTTGAACCATGAATGTAGCGTGCCATTTCCATTTTACACGACACGAGGTTGGCGACCAAGTTACAAGTCGGCAAATTGACTCTGACAACCCCCCCAAAAAAGAGAGTTCTTCGCTACGCCCCTGCCAATTTTTTCGTCGCTGGATGTGCAACATTGAGGAACCGACCCATTTCTGCAGCATTCGGCCTCAGTCGCGGTAGCATTTACAATCACCTGCTGAGTGGCGTTCATCTGTGATATCTGATCACGCTTAAACGGAACAAAGTAAAGAATGAACTAAAAAGTACAGGCACACATCGAACATTTTTTTCTTTCAGAGGTATTTTTAAATGTAAGAGTACATTTGAGAGATGTTTGCCGTCATTTTCAGTGAAACTGGTAGTAGATGCAAGCGCTCATGGCCTACATTCACCATTTTATCATCCAGTTGAATGACCTTGTGCATTAATTTCGTTGCTTAACAGGATTTGCTCCCTAATTAATGATGACAGCTCTAAAATTAGTGTTGTCACTGGGGAGCAAAGTCATTACAAAGTCAGTCGTATGTCCCCTACAAGGGCAGTGTTATTTTCGGTTGGGATTCGCACGTCCATAAGATTCGTACATTGGAACATGAATTGGATTTGACAGTTGACTGGCCTTTGGCATGTGTGATATACGCCGACTCTCGACGCGGAATTGTGCATGGCATTGCAAAGTCTGCTGTCTTGCTAATATGGGGGGTCTCCGGACTCATTTTCAGATGTTCGTAAAATGCCCCAAATGGTTTATAAGGGTGATGGAATGGCACGTGTACTTCATCCTGAAAGTGTATTCCGAAGCAACTAGACGTGTTACACAACAAGGAGCTCGTGATTCACTTTAAACAAGGCTCTAAAGTCCATGGAATTGATTCTTAACGGTTCAGTGGACAGTTTGGCTTAAAATACTTCCGACAACAGACTGTCGCCATTTTTATATCATGTAACAAGTAGGAAGGATAAGTTTGTGCAGTGGCGTGCTTGTGTCACGGCCCTCCACATTTCGGGAGCCTCCCACAAATAAAAAACACATTTTTTTGTTATTGTGAAGCAAATAATGATCAAGGATGCAATAGTGCAATATTTGACTTTACGTTATACATTGATAATGTAATTAATATGTTCTCGGCCCAGGGGTTCCAACAACGTTAATTCCATCCTGGGCTCTTCGACTAAAAGGCTTAGTTGTTTTACAATTGTTTCAATGAGTTTGAGCATTTAATCATTTGTTGACGTCAACGTTTTCTTATCAAGAATTCAGCTGTCTGCTCTTGAGAGTCTACTTTCAATATTCACTTTTGTGTAAAGCTTCGTATGTCTTTGAAAGTTAATTATAACGCTGGTGAATTGACAGAAATAATTCATTTTCGTTTTTAGCTCAACCTGGGAAAGAAGTTGTTTCGGAGACATCGGTGGGGGCAACTTTGGGTGTTATGGACAACTTCGAGTCAAGTACTGCGGTGCTTCTCCACGACTCACCTCAAAGTAGACCGTCTGTACTGCCCACGGCGCCCCCTCTCACAGTGGATTCCCAAGTCGGGGAATCACCACCACCCTCACCATTCTATCTTAACGTGACGCGCTACCGCGACGACACCGAATACTCTGACCCTTATGAACTCCTTGGTCGAGAGCCGCTCTGGAGGCGTTCTGCCCCTGGGCCGGACGAAGTCTGGGAACCGTTCCTGTTCCGCCCAGTCACCAACCTGGAGGAGCTCAACAGTGCCCCAAATGGCTATGTGAACGACTCCATCATCAAACTGAAAGAAAAAAGGCGCAGCAATCGAGGCAACCACATGCCCTATCGACTCCGATTCTCCTTCCGAAGTAAAGAACTTGAGAACAAGGCAGCAGCCTCAGTTGCGGGCGAAACTCATCACAAGCGCACCTTCAAACAGAAACCTCCGCTAAAACCTAAACCAGACAACATCAAGCTGCGACCTCTAATCCCCAGCAAAAACAAGGCATGCAACAGACCAAGTTGCTCAGGTTCTGGGACACTCTCACGTAGGTCTGATCCTCAGAGCAGTACGACACGCCGTGACGAGTTGGAGCTACAAATCCTCGGCCAACATTCACCAACAAACTTGGCGCGTCATTCAACGGATACTAGGCGCCACAAGTTCCAGAGAGGGACCTCAGTTCCAAATTCGGGAACCTGTTGCCAAGGGGATTCGGATCCGACAACCCTGATGCCCTGGCCATGGAAGGAAGGTGAAGAAAGGTCAGAAGGTCATGTGTACGTAAACGAAAAAATTGGACGACCTCGCGTTGCCAAAGCAAGGAGCGTGGACGAATTTGGCTCATAACTGACATATTGGAATTATTCCAATGTTTTACACAAATGTTTGAGTTCCTGGAAGAATTACAGTGCTGAAAACAACTTCATCAGTCCGTGAGGCTCTTACCGTTTCCAAATTAATAAACATTGAAATAAAAGATAGAGAAATCATCCTGGGAACTTTTTGCGGGCTTTTACAATTGTCTCTTTCTTTCGTAATGAACATCTTTTGGGGTACTCGGTAGAAAGCATGACGAATAGCTTATTTGCCTCTCGCAACAGTCTTGCCTATTTGCTTCAGTGAAGATTAATTTCATTGATTATCCTTTTCGTTCGTCTCCTCTTGCTGTATATGATTTCAACATGTGACTATTGCAGCCGATTTTGTCTTAAAAAGAAGATGCGAAGCGACTGATTTGCAGTGGTAAACATTTCTAGTGTTTCTATATGGTAGATAATTGAAAGTTGTTTAATTACACCTTCTACGAGGCGGGGTGGAAGGAAAGGGGCCCATCCAGCGGCGTGTCCAGCGGTCGAGGTCTCAAGACAATTGGCACATTGTATTTATTTATTATTGGGGGGGGGGTTAACATGGATGTGCCACTGGAGACGCGTCGCTATGATTATGTTTTGCAGTTGGACGCAAGTGGCTTTGTTCTTGTATAGATATAAATCAAATTCACCCCGTCATATAACCGATCAAAGTGACGATGGTTCCGCTGAGTTTGGGACATGTTCACGTACATATCCACATGTATACGTGTCTAAAAAAGAAAGTAACTTTTGATGGTCTGATCATTTGCTCTGTAAGAGATTGCTTTGAATATATGTATATATTGAAAAACTATTTATGTAAAGACCGATAGTGTAAGAAATTGATGCAGTTGTATTTATTTCCAGCTAAAAATAATCATGTAAATAATAAAAAGAATCAAATGTCAAATAAACTGAAAGAAAAAATGTTCCATATACTTCCACTTCGTGTTGTTCATTTCTTAGTTCAGCAAAAAAAAAAGAAGGAAAATGGAGAGAAAAGAGAGTAAAGGTGAAATAACAAGTTTTGTTGATAAGATTTTACATTCAGAACTTCAAAATGGATCGTGAAATTCCATTGAAAATTAGAATACATATTTAGGTGGTGCGAAATCTTTTGTCAAGGAGAATTAATGTAACCCACGGCTTCTTCCGTAAAACTCTTCCATAAAATATGTTAAAGTAACAGTCACTCAGCTTTGAAATTTCCTAAATTCCTCAAAAAAATTTTTTTTGCAAAAATCTTTCAACGAGCATTATTTTCGCAAACACTGTGATAAATGTGGTGTTAAATTAACACTCTGTGGTGTCAATATTTGACCCCGTGTATTATCTGTAGAATAGGACCACTGTAGATACCACAGGTCTGCTATATGGGACAACTGGTCTTATACCACATGATGTTCGTTTTAATAACACGAGTGCTGAAGTTGCACTTACGTGACATGCTTTGAACATGTAGAGTGGGATATTTTAAATAATTAAATAAATAAATATTGTGGACTACAACCAAACCCAGTACACGACAGCCTTGTTATTCGTTAATACTTCAAACGGACCATTAACTTTCTAACTGAAACGTCCGTGTTGTCATGAAAAACCTAAAACATTCTAAAAATATCGGTTCTATGAACAGATATATTTTAATAGAGCTACATATTGCACACTGTGATTTGGATACTTCTCAAATATTCACAGCATACACAATACATGTTCAAAACGTTGCATCACAAGAGATTTATCCAGATTCTAATATGCATGAATCGATTCGTTGACATAGCCAGCTGTTCTGCATAAAACTGAGCGACAGGCATTCGACTCCACTTTGCCTGGACATCTGTTACCTTTTTCTAAACACCAATGCGCATTTATGTACTGTCTTGTAAATTTCATGTTGAAGTTGCATAATCAGGCGAGTACAATTTGCCGTCAACAAATTTAAAGTATTGGATTCGGGCAGATTGGAAGGAGATAACCGTGATATAGAAAAAGATTTACTCGATTAGGTAAGTTTTGTGATTACTTTTGACAGAATATTTTAGGCGTATATCATTGCAGAACCAATTATGCGTCATGTAAACCAACAGCTCGCAAATTTAATTGCACAATACTAATTACTGAATGTCTGTTTTTGATTTTTCTATACGTATAACATATCTACAAGAATGTTAGGGGCGTTGGGGTAGGAAGAGATTACTGTCTTTCTTTTACGTCTCTGAAAACTTGTAGAACAATGATTGGAAAACCTTCCCAAGGCTGTAAGTTCTGACATGGGGATGGTTAGTAACTAGTGCATGCATTCAAATAAAAGGAATATTTGTGACGTAATATTAGCCACTTGAGAAGTACATTCCTAAAAAAAATACAAACAGTTTTAGACCCCATTTTTCCCACTTCCTCCGAGAAGTTGTGTGACAAAAAGAAAGACCTGATTATTCCCAACTTGAAGCAATTTCAAAATTGAGTTTCCATCACGTTTACTTTATTTTCTCTTATCTTCCCCACCTTTTGCTTGTATTGCTTAAAGTACCTCTGGCATATTCATTATCGTGAATAAATTACACGTGCACGATATCTTCATCTAAAGTTGGGAGAGTGAGACATATACTTGCTGTGGATAAGCAAAACTTGGTTAATTAGTATAGAGATTTCTTTTCTTCTTGTCAAATTCATGCTGAAATTCACATATTATAAAAATGCAACAACTCCCCAAATTCCACGTCTAAATAAAAACTCGCCCCTAAATCCCTGCCGACATTACATCCTTGAACGATAGTTAAATAAACAAATTCTACATGATGGTTATTGCGATTTTTGTAGCAAAGATCACAGTGAATTTGGAGGAGTGTAAAATAGTACCTAAGTCCTTGGGATCATCCTATTCAGGGAAGACCCTATAATTATTTCCTCTCGTTTATACCAACGAAACTGTAGATAAAACTGGCCTAACGAGCTGAATGGGCTCAAATCAAAGTTGGATTTTTTTGCATGATTCCAAATCGGAATGGAAATAGTTTTCAGGATTATTTTTGCTTCACGTGCATTTTCCCCGTAGAATGTATCCAAGGCAATATCTGAAGGAGGCATTATCTGTCTAGCAAGAGCTGAATGATATGGGATGGGATGATGGCTATAACGACAACCAGTGGGATTCCGTTCAGGGTCAAAGGTAACATTAAACATGTACCATGCACAAGCATTATCGTGATTGTTCGGCTGTATCATCCCCATATTTCTATGACGCCTGTCTGTTTTCATCCATTTTGCCTTGACTCATCTCTGTCCTTTTCCTACCATTTCGCAAAACTAAAATTTACGACGTCTTAAAATTCAACCTGAATGGCAACAATTCGCTATGGCTGTCAAAACATAAAGCGCAGTCACCCTCAGTGCATAATGAAATTCAGCCCTTACAACCCAAACTACCTGCATTCAGACTTCATCAATTTGAAAACTTTCTATGTACATGCGCCATATGTAGGATTGCAATACATTTAGGACAGCATTCCATTTGTTTTACGGTTATTCGCTTCTTTACTTATGGGGAAGCGGGATTACTTCGTGAAGAGCAGTTAAAGCTTTTACTAATATTTTCCTTGAAGCTTTGTTGAGCGTTTCACTTATTTCTCGGTATACAGTTTAACCTAAGTGCTATAAAAACAGGAAATTTGCAAATAATTGTTGATCTGAGATTTAAAATTATTGGAGAGGCACAGAGACACTTCAGTAAATTCTGTGAATGGATACTCCGGAATGCTCAATTAATCATAGCAAGAGACCATCCTATGCTGAAACCTATCGTTAAGTTTCTTCCATCATGGTGCCGTCTCAGATGCGCTCCCTGCAAAACTAACCAAATGAAGTTCTCATTCGTTCCATTTTGAATAATTAATATTTGTATTTTTAAGGGCACTAAATTACTATATTTTAAATGTCATTTAATGTATGTTATTTAAGTGTCATTTTTCTAGGGGATATTAAACTTCAAACTATCTGTATTTTAAAGGTCTAACGTTTTATTTTACGTTCTCCATCGTTTTTAAAGAGTAGACTATTAATTTTTAAATCAACTTTAAATTCAGATCCATTTTTATACTGATAGTGAGCTGTCCAACCATTGTCAAGTGTCTTTTTAAAATTAAGGATAATGTATTGTGAACTGAACTGAATTAATTGAACTGAAGGAATAGAATGAAAAACAGCGATGAAAGCTTGCACCATGATTAAGAGATATTGCAACTGATTCTGTATTTTCAAGTGTACTTTACGTCGGTGGTAAAATATGTCCAAAATCTGTTGACCTTAAAACTAGCCTTTTCATTTCAAAACATTTCAGTGTAACACTTACATAGAATGATTATTGGTCTCAAATACTCATAGGCAAATGCAAAGGTTATGTTCCGTCTTCTCTACATTCTGACAAAGGGGTATCAGTTTGTCCCCAGTCTCCAACCGAAAGTCACGCTGCCATTTTATTTATCTAAGCTTTTGCCGTAACATTTAAAAACTGGTCTCTCTCCAAGTCATAATCACTGAAAACGTTTAAAATTATAAAAAAAAGATAAAATGTAACAGAAACGAAATTAAAACGAAATAAAACGTAAAATCTAAAGGACTTTGTTTTGGAAAAATAAATAAACTACAAATTTAAGGCTGAAATCTTTTTAAGGGGGGGGGGCGAAAACCATTTGAAAAAATATGAAAATTTCCAACCGGCTATTTTACATAACGGCTGCAATATAATTCTTACAATGAGCAACATGACTTTTTCTAAAACTCTGCTTTCTTGCAGCCCTGTAATGTACTACCTAAACTACGTTCTAGTGATTGGCTGCCTCGTGATTCTTGTCAGCGCTCTTTTTTTCATCTTTCGAGAGTGTTGCCAAGGGAGCGAGAGCGGCGAAGAAATGGAAACGATCATAATGAGGTTACCGGAAGCACAGGTCCCAAGCTATACCGAGTCAACATGCGAGAGAGACCAGTCACATTATCACCGCATCATCCATGAGTATAACCGCCAGTCGCAGGTCCCCTTCTCTCCTGGCTCTCAAGGGGCCCCTCGCCATTACTACACTTACGATCACAAACATCCAACGACCTACTACAGTTATCCCACCTCTTGTAACGCAGTGAGTAGCTCCACATCTGCGACTGCCCCTTCCCAGCAGAACAACGCTTTATCCCAGCCACCACGCGAAGATGAGAGACCACCTCCATACGCTCCACACAATTGAAGAGGACATTGCTAAACATAAGAGGGCAGGCGTAACATAATCGAGGACAACAACTGCAAAACATACTGTTTAGGGTGAACGTTGTACAGTGGTAAAAATATTTTAAAGAAATGACTGTTTGACTCTCAAAGAAGTTAATAGGGGAGCACCAAATTTATGGAATGTGTACGCGTAGTAGGCATTATTCCAGCGTATTACTTAAATTTTCGAGTGATTCTCTTGAAAAACGAGCAACTGAAGAAATGAAACTTAGACAAAACCAAAGCCACATAAAACACAAATAAACTTGCTGGCCTCTAAAGAGGAATGGCATTAATTATAGTAACGAAAAACAAAGCAAAACTTTACAAGATGGTACTTAAAATGTGACTACTAAAATTCATTTTTCTGTCGCCTGAAAAAGGACGACTGACTTCATTTCCTGTGCCTTGGCCTTAAACTTCTATTTTGTCACATAAAGGTAAATTAATGCTACGTAATGCACTTTGTTGTGTGTTACAGTGTCATGTGTACAAAGGCGTAACTACAAGGGGGGACGGGGGCACGTGCCCCCAGCGGATGTACATCCCCCCCCCCGATTTGAAATTTGTGAATAACCTCCGTTTAAATGCAGCTGCAGCTGTGCCCCAATTGAAACAATTCCCGGATGCCCCCGGACATTTAGCTCAGGTTACACCACTGCATGCATAGGCCTACACTTCGTTGTGCACAAAAGTGCTCACCCACATACTATGCACATTCTTGATCGAAATTTTGTCTATGTTGTCAATGTAAAAATAATATCCTCTGTATTACCCCCTTTTTTAGTATTTTGCATATATCACTTATATTACGTATAGGAAGATTCAAGACAAGCTGTTGGAATGTTTTCACACACAACAGTCACCACGGAAACTGAAACATTGGATAGTACAGTGAGACTGTTTAGGCTGAGTTTTAACTTCAAGTATTTTGCGCAGGATACATAACTGGCGGGACACATTACTTGGAAATTGTCAGCACTAGCAGGGGCCGATCCAGGAATTTTTCCAGGGGGGGTCAGGCTAGGGATTTTTTTTGGCAAACAAGCGGAAACAATGGTGAAACATTATATGGCATATATTGCTTACAATGGTATTTGGCGTACACATTTTGAAGAATATACAGGATGTTACCTTGTTTTCAAATTTACGTTAGTTATTTTTTATTAATTTCCCCATTGTTATTACCTTTTTTGTTTCAGAGCAGGGGAGATCGACCCCCGGGTCTGCGCCTGACTACATTACCTTCACATTTTCCACATTTCATTCGTTATTAAAAAAGAGCTGCCATGCAATGTTTGGTTTTGCCCAGGCCATCACTAGGACCGTAAAGGAGCCCTTGTCCCTTTCCACCTCCCCTGGAATAAAATGTAAAAACAAAATATTAAAAAGAGGGGAAAAGAGAAAAGAAAGAGCAAACGAACCGAAAAGGGACGAAGTGGGACGAAAAGCACCAATTCGTTGGACGATACCACAGAATAGACCAACTTTCACCGTTAATGGTTTTGTCATTTTGCTGCCTATGCCCTGGAAAAATATCCTGGTCTTGGCTATGGCTTTGCCACTAAACTTATTCTCGCTTCATCATAATCTTGATGACTACAATTTTCTGTCACTACTCTTTACAATCTTGTAAACTGGTGACAGAAAAGCAAAACTTTACAGAAATTAATTGATTGCCTCTTAATCTGTCTCATCCTTCCGAAGAACTAATGGCATACAATTCTTTAAATCTTGCGAAGCATTACACGGAACGCTTGTGTTGAGTAATTATTTGAAGTGTTGATACACAACTGAAGGCTTGAATTACAAGGGGAAAAGATACTTGCCTGCGGTATCCATAAAGCGACTAGAAGTATCCCAAATGCCACGTGCACTTCTGTGGCAAGGGTATTAAAATCATACGTGCTTAAATCTTATTTGTGATTCACTAAGAAATTGTTACATTTTATATTATTTGGGTTTATGCATTTCTGATTGAACGAGTTGCAAAGAAAAATGTCAAGAATACCATAAATAATGTACGGTTTTTAATGAACCGCAAACTTGGAAAGAAACACGAATAACACCTTGGATGCTGTGAATTTGTTTCTGCTTCACACTCTTGATCGAGTATCGGAAGAAAAGTAGCATGGACGTGTCGTTGTCCATACGGCATGGCATGTCAGTATGTTAATGTCTGCTTGTACCTGAACTTAGATCAGGTGAAGTCATTTTGTATTTTAGATAAAACTCAGCAAAGAGTAACTCAATTCTGGAAAGACTAGTACTGTGCTAATGTATCCTTTTGAATCGTGGTCGGTTTATTCTTAGATGTTAGGTATGTCACACCACATAACTGAATTTCCTGCTCCGTTTTCCATCCAGAGTGCTTCCGTTAATATAATAAGCGGAATTCCAGCGACAACAACATGGCCTCGACAAACGTCGTCAACACAGCATGAGCAAGTGAAAAAGACCCTCCAAGAAACTGAATTACCGAGACATTTTTGGGTCATTGTTATAGCCGGTCCTTTCAGTGCTTGTCTGTATATTCCAGTCGGTTGGATTTCCCGTACATCCATCACTGCAGTATACCCGTAATTTCATAGCAGAAAGGGTGGTTATTGTTTGCTGATCTTTGTCCCAGGCTTCGATTCAATGAGAGGTAAATGCACAGATAGTTTCTGAGACCTCTCCGAGAATATCAATAAAGTATTGGATGATATGGAAAATAAAAGCTGAATTTATCCACAAAATACGTTTATTACTGATTACAATGAGATTTTATGGGCACAGTTGTTTATGCCAGAAACTTAAGCTCACACATTCGTATTTCTGTAGCTTTCCTCTTTTCCTGGAGGATGCAACTACATTAAATACTTTGATTTACAGACTGACAGCTGTCACAATTTAAAACTCAAACAAACAAAGAAAACAAAACAAAATAAACTTTCAAGTTGTATGTTTGATGTTTTTTCTTTTGTTTGTTTTCAATTCAAATTCAAACGATTGAATATGAGACAACTCACTATTCAAGCAGCCATCTATCTAATTTCTTTAGTTATAAAAATGAAACTGACAACATTGTGTACTTCATTACGTAATGGCTAACCAAATATGTTTCGATTTATGGATATGTAGTGGCATCTATCCTCAACCAAAGAACATAATGACTGACTTTAGTTTGTTAAACCCTTATCTTTATGTTACACCAGCATTCCCCTCTGCCAAATGCTCGTAGATATAATCTCCCGCCACACACGAGACATGCTGAAGACAGTAAAATTCGAAAACCTTTCACATCGACTGTTTATAAACTGCTATAATACAAACCAAGTTTTCCACCCTTTTTGAGCAGACTAATAATTCACTGTGGTTGTCTGAAGCATATAGCAATATCATGGAGCTCAGTGATTTATTGGACCCCTATAGGCCTGTATCAATTTGGCCGCGTGAATTAAATGTATAGAGTAGAAACAGGAAAGGCGCTGCGTTTCATTTAACTTCAATTTCTGCAGGCCGACACTGAAATATCTAGTCTACCATCCGCAGTTCTTCCTAGATCTAAAATGAATTTTTTTCACTTGAGTAAGAAGAAGCAGTAAGTGGCCAAACTAGTCTGGCCAATGCAAAAATTTTATATTGCCCGAGCAGTGCTTTAAGTCTGCAATGACAATTCGCTTTTCCTGTCACCCCAGAGTGCCAAATAACCTTTTCCATGTTAGTGCACCAGACTGCGTGGAGAATAAATGGCTTCCCATATTCTGAATGGCTTACTCAATTAGAGCGATTTTAATTGCCAATTTTCATCCGTTCAACCATTTCGTTCACTGTCAGTTTACGTGTTAACGGGCAGAACTGGGCTGACAGCTTGAAGCTCGGAAAAACCAACAAGAATTCTGAAAACTGCTTAGTCTACCTACCAAGACACCATTTTCAGAAAAAAGCAGTGCTTCGTATTTTGTGGTTTGGTTTCCACATAACCAGTGCGCTTAATGATTGTATCCAAGAAGTTTGGATTTGAAATGTATATATCAGCGTATGGGAATGGATACTACTGGACACAATGACAGCGATGGATTTCTACCATTAACGCGAAAACGAGAGTGTCTTCACTAATGTACGAATGTGCAATCGCAGCGGAAAACTCTAGGAAATTTTGTATGACTTGCATAGGTATTGACATCCATCAAAGCAACGGTTACCTTAACGGACACGGGTCCTGTAGGGAGACATAACAGCCGCAGCACCCCGAGGTAGCTGGAGATACAGCAGATATTGTGAAGTTTTAAGATCAAAGGCGGAGATATTTCAACAAAATTTCATTTTGTGTATTATGTTTCTTAACTCGCAGCTGGATCCCACCCCCCCGCATGTGGCCATGCAATGATATCTTTCCCTTTTACTTTATAATTTAAAGACACCTTCCTCATCATGTACGAGGGTTTAACCTGTTTGGGCCAAGCATTTTGTAATTATAAGGTCACTACAAGTTCAGGCCACTGTCCCTTGTTAAGACTTGACTGTTCATGCAGTGACAACGAAAAGGCTCAAAGTTTCAGCTAACAGTCAACAGTATACGTGCACCGCAAAACAATTAATCTGATTAAAATATGGAGTGGGGATTTTGGAAAATTGCAGAGGATTTGAGTTTAGCTTTGGATTTTGAGATCCAAAGTGTAATAATGAAACTGGTATGGTTCTTTGATAAAAGTATAGTCCGTGATCTTGGTGTACAGTATGCATGTTATCAGATGTAAGAAACTTCCAGTCGGTGTTTGAAGATGAAGGAGTGATTTTACGATTTTCACCCGTTTCCTTCCCTGTCCGTGTATCCTTCTTTCCAAGTTTATTGGCTGTGATTTCCTCTGTTTATATTAAGGGTGGAGACAGGCTGCAAATGGGACATTTTCGAGAACTTGTTGTTATGAAATTGTTCTTGTTTCTTTTCCACTTGTTTTTTGTTTGTAATTTGGGGGTAGGGTTCTGACCTAGCCTAGTCTGGCTTCACTCCATCATCACCCTCGTTTCCATGACATTATTTGAGTTTCGCTTAAAAGACCTCTAAACATCAGAGGTGTGCAATGCAATGGACATAAAATGGACAGTGCTCCGACTGGAAATAAAAATGCATTTTTTCCTGATGGGTACCTCGTACTTTGCCTGCTCTTGTGCAAGACTGCTGAAACACGCTCCTCATTATTGAATGCTCTTTAGCTCGGAAGAGCTAAACGCCACTGTAAAGTGTATCTACTGGGAAGGCACTTATGTGGGTACTTCACCGTGTCGCACAGGCGGTGGTTAGCCGGATAGTGTTGCCCCCAGTCCGGTATTCATTTCGCTGGAGGACCTGACGCGTGGTTGCAGACATCATGTCTACCGGCTGAAGATTTTTCATAGGACTATTCTTGAAATGTCACCTGTGAATACGCCAATGAGCAAAGAGCTGACATTGGTTTCATCCATATTACATTTTGGAGTCATTTTTCATTATAGTGATCCAGAAATGTGTCTTTGTGGCAAAAATAGCTCCTTACTATTTTAAGCATTTAATCAGTCAATTTTACAATAGTCATGTCGAATTAGGGTGTCAAGTTGGTGAAGGTCTTTTCTCGCCTTCCTCGGGTTTTCTGTGGATAAATTTACCTGGAGTTTCCTCCTGTTCTAAACATCTCGTCATTGGTCTTTCAACGGTGAGGACCCAAAATGTACAGCTTTCGCTGGCTAAGCTTCTCTCATCTGCCTGTGGGTAACATCAAATTAAATCAACTGAGACATAGTTTGATAGCACCGGTAACTTTAGTACCAATCGGAAAGAAATAGTAACCATAAACACTTCTGAAAAAAATGGTCTCTTGATCATCTGGGCGTTAAAGACCCACTACGGAGCAGTTACAGGGATTCGTTTATTATAATCACTCCCTTGACGCACCAATAGCATATTCATGATTAGGGTTTTCCGTACTTTACAACTACCTAATATCCATTTGGGGATGTTGCAAAGTTATAAACTTTTCTTTTGTTACAAACACTGACCATGGATTAGTCTGAAGTAGTAGTGTTTACTATTATCAGAGCTGTAATAGCTGCAGTTTATGCGTGAAGTTTCGGAACACTTTGGAATATTTGTACTGGCGACCATATCATGAGCGTAAATTCGGAGCCATTAAATTTTGGGGTGATGGGCCATTGAATCTTCCCTTACTTTTTTGTGTTGAGGAAAAATCACACTTATTGTGAAGAATTTTTGGACTTCCAAACATCAAAATGTATTCATTAACACTCAAAAAGAGATAGAAAAAGGGAGAGAGAAGCCATAAATACGCCGTTGTGAAGTTATTTTCTGCAGGAGTGTAATTATTTATACATAATATGATTACAGATATACACCTGTATTACAAAAATTGAACGTGGTGCCATGTGGTGTCAGCACCCATCGAACCCCTACCCCGAATTTCACATTTTCATGGCTGGGCAATTCATCTCCCCCAATCCCCATCCCCCAGATTTGGCACAAATTTCCGCCACTGGACCACGCAGTCATAGTTTGCCAACCATTGGTTGAAAGAAAGTATCGCTGTGACGTAACAAAAGAAAAATCTGTGTGGCCAGATATCACCAAGTGTGTCCCAACAATATAGAAGCAAACCACCTCCCTCCGCTGCGCTTTGTGTGGGTCAGTTCATTCAACAGCTCAGCTCTGTTATTTTAGTGTTATACTTCTGCTTTGACCATTTTGCAGTTGTAAACTCTGAAAAAATTTCCCCATCGATCAAGAGTATAGGCTTATAAGAACAGGGAACGCGCGTCCGCGAGTTACAGGTACTTTTTAGGCCTGCTTCCCTGACGTACTGAGGACTGACCAATGAAAAGGGGCGTGTTTGATGTGTACGGAATACTCGCATCCTAAAAGGCTACCTCTGGCAGAGCTTAACACTGAACGGAGACCGGAACCACAGGGTACCTAGTTGAACCTAAAGAGAAATGCATCTGCTTCGCGAGGTCTGTACACTCAGCCAAACAAGTTAAGGTGACGGCCGCACGCTAGAAAACCACACGGTCGAATTGATTTAGGAAAGACGCCTGAATTGGGGCGTGTAATGCGACAGCTGACGAGTGTCTTTAATTGCTGCCGATCTTGGCTAGACCTTTCTTTGCATCAGAGAAACTTATATGAGCTCATAATCGCGCAGGCATTTGTCATGTAAGCTCAGACGTCAGATGTCTTGAGGATTTTCTAATAAAACTGGTTGGCTGGCGTCATCATCAACCCACACGCTTCCATAGTTATTACTCTCCCATGCATTCATTGTGCTTCGGCTCTAAACGAAATTGAACTTCGAAAACAAGATATATGATAAAGCTTCCATTTAATTTCTAGTTATCACTAAATGTAACTCACAAGACATGCTAGGGGCAATGAGTGTCGTGAACTGATGTTTGCGTATATTTGTCCGCAGGGCCGGGAATTAAATACATGTGCCTTGCATGATTCAAATTACAATATTCTTTGTATGTCGACACAATTGGGTTTCCTTTTCGTTTTTTACGAAAATTATTACTTTTAGCTCGTTATCTGGCAAGGTATAACGAACAGAAATTACGCAGGTTCAATTAAATTTACGAGCAACAATTTGTGAATAGTAGTTGCTAAATCTGACTTTAGAGGGACCATGAAATAGAAACGTTTTACTAAACTGTTCTAAAACCCTTGAAATTGCACCTTCGGGTTTCAATTTACCTGATTTTAAATGTTTGCTCTGCAATATTAACCCATATTTCGGAGTTTTTTTAGTTTTTATGCTAACCATTTGCATATTCATGAGCAAAACTATGGTGTCATCCAAGGCACCGAGCCTCAATGTTGCACTGATAGGTGAACAGAAAATTTCTAGATTTTTTAACCCTGCTATCGTAGATTTCATTTCCTTTGGCAATTTATTATTGTGTAAGTATATGAAAATAGGCAGGCAAGCAACCTTTTCACAGAAATGTTTTCAGATAGCAAATTTAGAGTTTACAATTTGAACAGAAAAACATGCAAACTGAACCATGTCTTCCTTGATTTACATAAAAGCAAAAGCGCTTTCACTTGTCCAGAAATACTTAGTCAATTTGGAAAGTTTTAAAAAGTGCACTTTTCAGTTCACGTAACTCAAAATAAAAAGTCCAACAGTCTTCATACATTTAAGAAGAGTACACAGATATACAAAAAGTGATTCTAAGAAAAATTCATTTCATGGATCCTTTAAGGACAGGTTTAGCAACTATTTATAAAATGTTGCCCATATATCTAAATTCAAATTTAATTTTACTGAATGCGTATCTTTTTACGATCACCAAATCATCTGACATGGTCTTTTTCAGGACGTATCAGGTGGCACATTGTGTTCTTTGCACGGGCTGCCCTTAAAATAGGTGAACAGCTTTCAAACACTTCGTTTTAAAATAATTGAGGCAGTTTTTGACTTTATGTGGGGAGACCATGGACGATAAATATTCAGAATGGTAGGTAATTGTTAGCTTGAAAAGCTCCTTTTATATCTCTTTTTAAAATCCTGTTCTCAAAGTTCATTAGCTTTTGGGGTTGGAATTTTACTTAAATCAAATTTCAATCAGAACCAGAATGTTGAAATCCAACATCTCCTATGCCAGTTCTTGCACATCAGTCTTATGGACGACATATAACACAATCCTCTTGGCAAAATAGAAACATAATAATCACCGTATATTTTCTGCATTTCACTATCAAGCTTTGGCCCACTCTTTATTCAGAAATTTATCTGCTCACATTTTTATCCTGTCTTTGTGTTCACGTTTGATCCAGTCAGGAAAGCTGCAGTTCTTCACAAAGGTTACTGTTTCGGCAGTTACTGTTTCGTCAGTCTGCAATCAATCTGCGGATTAGTTCAACTTGTCTGACTGAAGTACGGACTAGTCCGCTTCCGCCATAAAACAAGTCATTACTAGCTTGGGTCAACTGAAACGGAAAGGGAAGGAGAATTACTGAAGAGCAAGTTCCCTTGAGGCCAACAGATACCTGTTAATACCCTCAAAGAAGTTACCGGGTGATTTCATCCGATAAGACACGATAATGGCTTGGGTCCTGGAGGGTGGCTGCTAGGAAGAGCTTTGAGGTTCATACCACTGTGACGAGGTTCATTATACAATAGTGGGTGGCACTCCCGCTTGTTGAAGTTTCCGAGCATTAATTGTACATTCAATGTCAATGTGTGTGTTTTGTCTGAACAATAATCCTTATTCACGAAGAAGTCATTTTTAACTTGTCCCTCGAATCTGTTTCGTAAACTGTAAACTGTTGTTATGGATGGCACCAGACTATTCTAAAATTGTGTTCTAAGCCTCCTTTTCAGTAATTCAAAATCTGGCTCAAACACTGAGGTATTTTTATCACAAATGTTCATCAGAGTATTTGGGAACTTATTTGTCGTGAAATTAAATTTTATTGCTTTTATTTTTATCTGCAAACCCGTGACACATAATTTTGTACGGGGACATCATGCAAGCCTTTTAAATTTACAAGATATAGTGGGCAATAATCATTTAGTACTTTCAGTACTTGTCAGTGATTTCGAACAGGTATGTTTGATATTAGGGTTTTAGTGTAAGTTACCTGTAGGAAGGAAATGCTTCAGTCATTAATTGGGATAACTGTAAGATGCAGGATTGGGTTGATATATAACGCGTGTGTGGCAATAAAATGGATATTTGTCAAGTGATTTTTCCGCTCCTGAACCACACAGCCAACTCATATATACATTACATGTAAGACGTTATCTTATACATAGATTCGTCGTTTCTTGCCTAATTCTTTTATGTTCTTCGAAATGGTCTATGGTTCTTCCCTACCACGACTCCGCAATTTTTTCGCTCACAGTCAAATATTATTAATGAACAAATTCCAACTAACTTAAAGCATGCCCAAAAAGTGGGAATTTGCTGGTTAATAATAATAATTCCCTTGAAGTTACTTAATTGCTTATGAAAAATTGTTTGTCATTTGTATTTACAAGAAATACAAACGCTTCCAAAATTTTACATCAAAATAAAAGTTTCCAACAATTCTGTTGTCCAAAGATGATGCATTTTAAAAAGGGGACAGGATGATGACGACTTGTGAAGAATGGAGGATTGATTTCTAAGGGATATCAATCTCCGAATACTTGAAATGGTATGAAACGAAATATACATTTCGATCTTGCAAATTTAAATTACTTAACTTATGGAAAAGACTTAGCCAGGTATCCTACAGTTACCCCCGATCGTCCCTTTTATGCTGAATTCGATCTTTAAAGGTCACAGATTTAATTTACGAACAAAAGAAAACATGCTGATATATTCAAACACAAGTTTTATACTTCAAGTTTCAAGATTCGTAGCGCATATTCCGAAGAAGGAATAGGCCTATTGCAAGGAAAACCTCTCCCCATATGTATTTCGCGGCAGCAGGATATTTTATAACTGAAGCTTTTTTCAAATATAGAAAAGGTTGTCGATTAGCACTTACTTATGGCTCAGTGTCGTGATACGGTTGTCGTTTTGGCATTCATAGTGACCGTGTTAAAATTTTGCGGTTATTGCAGGTTTTTGTTGGTTGTCGGTGTTCTGAATGCTAAATTTGTGGTCACTATCGTTTTGCTGGTTTGGACATTGTAACTTTTTGTTGTTTCGTTAGCTGATTCTTATTCTGATATTGTTGGTGTGATGATAGGGTGGTTTATGGTTACTATTCCTCGATTTTATTACTGGGACCAATTACTGTGATTGTTATGGTTAATTGTTGCTGATATTGTTTTTACAGCTGTAGTTAATGTGGCTGTATTGGTGATAAATGAGTTTCCACCTTGGGAGCGAAATTTGGAAAATCTGCAGCAAAAATGTAACTGAGACTAATGTACTTTGACCAAGTAAGGTGTCATGCCATAAAATACCACCACTCACCAACGTGACAAAATTAATGAAATAAAAGGATGACGGTTCAGTTATTCGCAGTACTCAACAGCATTAGTCACGAACCACTCGACGGGAAGAGACATAGCAGTTACACCAACATATTGTAGCTAAATCAATATGTCGCCATTTTATTCCTCAAAAACACAAGATGAAATGATCATAGAAGGCTAATGGTGTGTTTCCCAAACCATTTACAAATCACCCCTGATATTGTATACACGAGAGTAATGATACTGAATATGATAAATTCCTTAGATTTAACGAGTGCCAAACTGTCTTGATATTTAATTCAGGAAAAAAGGTGTATAACTGTAATGAGGCGTTGTTATATGCACAATAACACACTAAAAGCGACTGGGTTGGGCATTAACATTTTACACAGAATCTGCTTATAGCTGTCTACGCATGCATGTTGGTAGTTTGCAAGAAATCGTCGCTGCATCTAAAACTAACAATGATAAAAAGAAAGTGGCAGTTCTGAACGATTTTGCTGCTGTCAAGGAGGAGATGTTGAACTCAGAATAAGGGGGCTACAAAGGAGGGATGCATCTGGGAATTGTTCAAGTCAAACTGCTGCAACATCAACGATGGGATTTCTGAACTTTGTATTTTTAAGGAGAACGCAAGAAGTGCTCACCTGAAATGGTATGTTCGTTGTATTATTGGTAATTGATACTGTGTTACCAAGGGCACAATAACTTATCCATTAGCGTGAAATTGCATTAGTACTCTAGCCATTCCCAATAACCGGCGTCTAACTAAATATTCCTTCAACAAAATATATAAAAGACAAACTACTTCTAGATTTCTACTAAATTGAATATTTACCTACTGAGTTTAACAAACAAAAATAAGAACAAATTTATTTTCCCCATTAGTACGATGCATGGACATATTTGCGTCAAATTTGTAAGCATGCGTATAAAGTAGAAGATTGCTTCTGTATTTTACTTTTGACAAAAATTACCTATTTCAGACGTCTTAGTGGTGCAACTTACTTTAACAAAACTTAAGTGCAATAATTTGAAATGTGACAGCTTTCTTCTAAAATAAGGCTCTGTACGTCGGAGTGCTTGAAAGAAAGTTATTTTCGTATTATATCCATACTTTAACATTCATAATGATTCAGTTGCATTGCTGAGCAAAATAAGGACTACCTCAAAATGAATGGCTGCATCAAGGTACATATTCTTCTCTTCTGAAGTTTAAAACTCGTTTGTATTGTATTACAGCTCAAAATTGTCAAGCATTTGCTTATGAATCGGTTCCTAATATTCTGCAGTGATCAAAAAGTTTTAATTAAACAAGTAAATTATGGAATGAATAGTGTCCTTCACATTGTTTCAGTAACAGGTTTCAGAAACACAAAGGCTCATTGCGTTCTTAAATGAAATTTTTATATGAGAAATACAATCCGTCTTCGTTTTAGTCACGAAATATTAATGATGTTTACTTCCTTTATCGTCCGTTATTTTTGGTAGGAGTTGGTGAATGGGTTGAACGTTTTGCAATCTTCCTACAGACCTTCCAAGGTACAAATATAGGTTATGTGTGCCTTTGAAAACAAAGAAGAATTCCAAATTGAAAGAAGAAGATAAAATTTTATGATGTCATTCATTTACCTTGAGTAGAAATTCGCCTGTATCACTGTGAACAAGTATGCAAAATTCAACATGCTGCTGGACCAGCGAAATGTTTTCTGTCCTTTAGTGTAGTTAGAGCTGGTCAAAACTTTTGGTTACTCGTATTGCTTTCCCCAGCTATACTGCATGTTGATTTTTCCACCCTTGACTTCATTGTTATTTGAGTCGCTGCGCAGTGCATAGGTCGTTGTCCTCTACGGGTTTATTTTCGTTTGAAAATGACAGCTTTTTTCATTATTTGATTCTGGCATGAAGTTGGGTTTTCTTCACGGCAGGCTGGCTCGTTTAACATTCACTCGTCACTCAGTTCATTGTCCATCCTTGCCACTTCCAATAACTGCAGTTTTGAGGAAAAATAAAATATAAAAGTACAATAATCAATTGCGATACGAAGGTTATTCCTTCAAGGTGAACAGAGGACCAACAACATTACAAATGTTCACTGTGATTTCCAAAGCCGTGGTGTATCTATTTGCGATAATCCTCATTTTGATTTTCGTAGCACCCAAAACAACCTCATCTTTGTAAACTCAAATAAGATTAAGGCATATCAAGTAACAACATCATCACGTTTCTTGGGTATCTGGCGTAACTATAACGTGTTGCAGTTTTGCACCCAGGAGACTCATTATTAGAGTGCCATGTCATTTCGTTATATGGAGTTCTAATCATTTTTCAGGATGATGGTAGTGTGATGTAATTCTTTGTATGTTGCACTATTATTATTTTCAGAAAGGGGAACAAAAACAGATCCAAAACAGTGACCTTAATCTACAAGACAATTTTTTTTTATATTTTTAGATTTTTTCCATCCTCAAAAAGAGCGACTCAAACAAATCACCACTCCTCAGGCATTGTTAAATAGAGCTTTTATATTTTAAAAACTATACATCGCAATATCCTTGGTTTTGAGATCTAGACCCTTGAATTCGATATTGGGCAAAAAGACTAGCTTCGCTCAATATTAATTAAAAGGATGTTGAAATATAGTCCGCTATCTCCATTTAACTTGCGGAAGAAAGTGAAAGGCTTCACCATCTGAGTGGATGTATAAAAGCAAATCTTCAAAAATGTTCTTTTAATTGTTTGGAAATTTACAACAGGAAAAAAATTACCTTTTCATTCGAAAGTTGATTAAAGCTCAGATCAAATTATCGGTGGAATCAAATTATTAATGAACGGCACAAAGCCGATAATATCCAACATCAATGCAAGCAGTTCAGAAAATACTAATTTGAGAAAGTTCACGTCACTGATGAAAATCTCCAACCTTTTATCATTATTGAAAAATAATGAGAGGGAGGCAATTTTCATGGCGGGATTTCCTCTCCCTTCCTCCAAAAAGCTTGTCAATCAACACCAAAATGTAGCGGTTAATCCTTGGAGAGACTAAAAAAGAGGCGACATGAAACACACAGAATATTTTCCCTAACCCAAATATACCCCCCATGCTTGATAGTCATTGTGAAGTGAGCCCACTTCACATTTAAAATTAGGAATAACTCTCTGGGGTTATTTTATTTGAATACTCAAACAAGATTACAAAACAAAGCTAAACACGGTACCCGTAAACGTTGACGCATTGATAAAAAGGTTGCAACTACAGTGAATTCTACACAATAACCTTTATAATGCTCCTTAGACTGGGCTGGACTATTACACGCGAAATAAAACCATTACCGGTACAGAAGGCAGTTCGGTAAAAGAATTTTTTTTTCAATTATACGACCCGTAAAAATCTGATGAGTTCGTAAAACTCCAGCAGTGTCGTTTATGTTAGACTAGTGCCCTATTTTAAACATCCAGTAGCAAGTAAAACTGCCACGATCTATGCAATGCAATCTTGATCAAATTAGACTCCTGAATATTAAGGTTTGTTCCGTATTTCACCTCTACATTGGACGTTTGGTGGACTCATTGCAAATTCAGTTTCTTTGCAAGACGCATTGTGTAATTTCTGGTCAAAATAGGTGGGTTTCCCAAGGATATCTGGGCGCTTTTGAAATTCTAATAATACTTTTCAGTCGGTAGAACTGAACGTTTTCCAACGTGTCGTGAAATTGCATTAACGTTCCCTTTTCCTCAACTGATTTTAAATGGTATCTCACAGCAGGAAGCTTGCATATTGGCAACTGCACATGCCAAGGTAGGGCATTTTACGCGAGTATAAACGTGACGTCTAATAAAACTATGAAAGATATTTAATACATGTATCCAATTGAACCAAAAACTTTATAAACAATCGTCATCACGAAAAATACTGTTTTAATGCAGTCACAGTTTAACTTCTAAATGTCCTGAAATATAGGCCTACGTTAGTAGCGCCCTTATTGCAATTCACTAATATCTTTGGGCTTCCAAAATCTTTCTTATCAATGCATGTGGATCGTCTTAAAATTCCTCCATGACACATTTCTCATATTGGTGATGCTTCACTTATCACTTGTTCACTCATTATTTAGCCCTCTTTCAAGATAATCGAATTTTTCGATAGTTTTGCCAACATGTCATAATCCAAACTATGCATATAGCCATTTCGACTGGATTTGTTTATTGTTTTCTATTTCTCGTTTCCTTATTTGTCTTGCCTTCTTGTATATGTGCCGCTGGGTCCAAATATAATAACGATGACAATCATGATAATGACAAAAGTCATGATGTAGGTCTCACGTCCTAAATAGAATGTAAGAAAGGCTGCACGCAATGTAACGGAGGGCGTGAATTTGCTTTCAAAGGAGCAGCAAGAGGCCTATGTTAATTGGACTTTTGGTTAAAAACTTATAATTTGAATATCTGGACATTCTAAGGTTTACAGTTCAAACTTCTTTTCACGTCCTACAATGAGTGGCCTAGTGAAAGACGTCACCAAGACTGTTCACGTTCCCACAAACCTTTAACAATAGTGTAACAGCCCTATATATAGGTGGCAATATGTCTGAGTGCACCTGCTTCCCGTGGATTATTACTATTCATCTGACCAGCTGGTAATTATGTTGCAGGTGAGACCTGTCCTTCACAATAATACACACGCGTTGCTCACCAGAACAATTTAAGTCATAGTAGGTCACACAAAAATGTGAGCAATGATTTCTTATTAAATAGTTGCGTATTCGCCCTTGCCACGACAGGTCGGCACAAATAGGCTTCAGCTTACAGATCTTGTGAGAAGAGGACGGTTTGTTTGTTTGTCAGTTTGTTTATTTTTATTTTCTTGGATCAAAGTGAGTATTTTAGAGAGCAATTTGTGCAATCCAAGCTTGCTATTCAATGTACAACGAGGCATTAATGCATGCACTGAGAAACGTATTAAGAGACGACTCATACCAATTGCTGCGTGTTCTTTCTCTACAGATCAGCGTTATATACGATCCAGCGAAGGATAACCAATCATTCTCAATCACAAGGTCACTTTCACGCGTGACTGTTGACCAGGTGTAATTCGATTAATTACACATCGCAAGATTTTTTTTACGGATTTCGATCAGGATTAGTCTTACCTCCAGTGTAAATCGCTGTAAACATCTGCCTTTATTTCCATTTTCTAACTGTACGAAGATTAAATCTATTGGATGAGACCATATGCTTAGATTTTTCCATTCTTAAGTTTTGTTTAGTGAACTTAAAACCATCGCAAAAGAAAGTTGATTTTTAAGTAATTTCTGTGAGTGCTGATTGATTGTCCACACCACCGCAACACGCAATTGGTAGCTGCCCAAGGGAGCATGAACTTTAAGGTGTGGTTTTTAGTACCATTCCAACTATTAGGCGTCTTCACTTCAGCATGAATTTTGGAGACAACTATCTACATGACTGGATCACTGTCGATAATTTATACATTATTGTCCGCACGTTTTGCATAGAAGCATCCAGTCTTTTGGGGTGGGATGGTTCGTATGCTATTTCATATCATAAATTTGAGCTCTATTCACCGAAGATAAACCAAGGAAGTACGACGAGACAGGTTTTGCTTTTTATGGTAGAGAATTAAAATCCGCTGCAATCAGTGTCTCATAAGAACCCCCCACAAAAAAAGCACACAATTAACGTATTTTATTAAAAATTCTCCCCAACTTATGAGGACGTAAACAATCATTTACCAGAAAATTTCATAGAGTTTGCTCATGCAAATATATCCGATGGCTTGCAACGTATTAATACAGATCCTTCAGTTGAGATTAAAAAGTAGGTACGGGAATTCTTCATCAGAGAAACCTTAGTGGGATATACATCAAAAGAAGTCCCCTTGTCATTTTAGTTTCTCGTTTCATTCATTACTGTTTTCAAATCTCCGACGACATACCTTGAAGCAATGGTTAATGCAAAGATTCCCACATTTTTGCAAGAACCTTAACATTCCCCAAAACTGAATCCAAAACAAAAGTTCGCTCTGGCAACATTTTAATTGACGAGGGGAACGGCTGAGCCTTATCCTTCGATAGCAGGTATTCCATGCGTGTTTCTGGTGCGTCTGTTACGCCCTACCATCTCGGTTAAGCACACATCTTAACAGTTAAAAGTGATAATTTTTCTTGTCATCTGTGTTCATAAATGGTAAGTGTAGAACCCCTGCGTTGGGCCTGCATGATGATGCATATGATATGTCAGAAGGGCATGTTCTTTCATTTTGTCATTTAATATAGGAGAAAAGGCTTCAAGTTTCAGAGGAAAATGAGCAGAACACATATTTTCTGATTTTAGTCAGTCTTAGATTCATACAGAGTTCAGCAGATGGTTGAACCTCAGGTTTATTTTCACGCACATCTATATTTGCCTTAGGTGCAATATTTTTATAAGCATTTCTTTATTTAGGGATGTGAGGCAGCCATGCAGTATCACTTTGTACGGACGCGGTCGTTAATGAGTGTGGAAGCTCTATTCTCGATAAATTAAATAGATACATCACCAATTCACATCCGTTTACAGTGGAATATGGCAGGTGTTAGCAACTGGTTAGAGATATGTTAAAGCGAATCATTTTAAAAACCAATCTAAGAAGCCAGATAAATCCCGTCCAAGCGTACACGTGTTCTTAAACCTTAGTTTGAATGTCCCCGCCAATGCTGCATATTTCTGCGCAAAGCTCCAACGCCCTCAGCCTAATAAACCCAACTGACGCTCTTCACAAGTATCGGCGGTTGTTTACAAGCCACTACCCCACCCCAACGCTAAATGCAATTACCTTTCCATGTCTGTGTAAAACGATGTTCTCAACTAACACATTAACGAAAACCGGATTTCCAGAAAGGAAAAATATGGAATTGTGTCAATTACGGGCGCTGATGAAAAGACTAATGCGTTAACAGACAAAGAACATACCTTTGAAAGCATATGCCTTTTCCCTGGTGAAAGACGAGCAAGGTACCCAGCCATCAGGTTTTCTACAGGCTCCCTTTCAAACTGCAGCGAACAAGTAAATAAGGATACGGGTTTAACGTTCCTTTCAAGAAAATAGGGATAATGACTGAGATTATTTTGATTTCGTGAAGGTGTTGAAAGCGTAAATGTTGTTGTTTCCGGGATAAGGCTGGGATGCATGATATAACACTGTGACTCGTATCACGTCACACTTAAAGCAGGTGATAACTGTTTAGTTGGCAAAGGGGGTTCATTTTCTTTCTGACTTTCACAAGCTTCCTTTGGTCAGTGACGTAAATCTGTGCCAGGAAGTCGGGGGATGGGGGATTGTGGGGGATGGCGTGCCGGGCCATGGAAAATTGAAAAGTTGGAGGGGGATGCTGATACCATATGGCAACAACATATTCTAAGGATGTTGTTCTCCTTTTTGAGTGCTGTTTCAATACATTTCAATATCACTTTGTCCAAAACGTTTTCACAATCCGCCTATTTTTTTAACCACGAAAAACAGGGGAAACGATCCAGTAACCCACCCCTGGTCATAAGTTGGGGGATATATACCCTCATTCTGCAGGATTTACGTCCATACCTTTAGTTAAAATTCCAAAATGTCCAAATGCACATCTCAGTTAACGTTACTTTAATTAATCAGGAAGTCTACGCTCGATCTCAAAGGGTTTTGATTGGTCAGTTTTCATCTTTACTTAACAAAATTTCAAGAACCATTTCACTAATTATTTAGTGAGGTTGTAAACTCTCGAAGGGTTCAAGTCCAACCCATCTGAAAGGGCACGTGCATTTGGCGCCTTGTAAATAGCACATTTTGTATTTCTACGCGCATTTCAGTCTTGTTCACCACCTAAAAAAAACAATTTCCCTGTTAAGAGAAATTAGATTTTGGGATACAAAAAAGCATCATCAAAAATCATATGTATAATTAATTACCTCTTCTGAACCCTCGGCACCATCCATCAGGTTAAGATAGTGTTGAGGCCTCATGCCAGTCTGTGATCTTTTACCATCTGTGGAGAGAAAAAGATAAAAGGAAATCGCAATGAATTTTCAAGAAATTTCCGAAAATCAGGTCTAGGAAGATTAAAACGATACAAACATGTGTTGTCCTCACAGTACCTGCATCAGCCTATAAATTAACAAAATATTAAAATATGTATACTGTACGTGACGTCATGATAGATGGACCGGTGTCAATCTACCGGATATTACCACTCCGATGTTGTTCATACGGATTAGAGTGTACACTGCGAAATGTAAACCCAATATTTATATACATATCCCCTAACATTCCATCTACAACGATTCTCCAGTTCGCAGCTAACCGACCATGGCTCCTAGTTTTGTCTAGTTTATTTGGAACCCCGTGACATGACACCACCTGATTTGTGACTATATTCTTTTAAATATGTTATTGTAAGGTTTGTAGCCATAAATACAAAATTAATTCCAAAGTACTGGTTACTTCATAAGTTGAACAATGTCCTCTGAACTCATGATATTCACTCATTTGCATATATGAAAAGCTTGGAAGAATAACTGAAAGGACACGGATAAAGACTTCATTCAGAAGTCAGTCATTAACCACTTCTGCCGGGCGACCCGTTTTCGAGTACATAGGCTTTATATGCAGAGCGGGGAGCCCGGAACTGGGACAAAAGAGTTGGGCCTTATAACAAAAGACTGTGCTCGGCACAAAAGACTGAGCTGTTGGGCTTTACCGACATTTTTTCGCTCTCAATAGTGAAGAAAATCCAGCCTTGTTTTGAAACATTATAACACGGTTTGAGGCATGTAGAGCGAGCGGATTACCACAGGGGACAAAAGCTCTCCACCACCGCAGCGATGAGTCATATAGCACCGCTGCACGCTAATCTGGCCCCTATTGAAAAGCAGGTCAGCAGTGCACTGTGCCGGTTTCGGGAACAAAAGAATCTTACGTAACACCGTACAATCTAAACTCTTTTTCCAAGGCTGCAGGCCTGGCTGAAATATTCAGGAATCAATGAATTTTACCTGTCAGCTTTAGAATAGTGTCTAAAGAGCCCTTCATTTTGGTATAAACGGCCATTAGATGAAATGAGGAATTTTTGAAGAACTTTGAAAACGGAAAATTTTGAAAATGAACCGGCATCTTGTCTTGTTCAAGAAAAATCCACCCGGCAGCAAGTGGTTTTAAATGCTTCATATAAGTTAGAAATGATTGTAATAACTAGTACTGATTCCTGTGAAGAACAAAAAATTCAAGATTGTCATAAAAGAATCCTGTTATTTTTCGCACTAGACACATCCAAAATGTTTTCAAAGATTAAATTTGGGGTTCAATATGTGCAAATGAAAACGTATAAACTGAATAATGTCTTCCAACATTTACACCACAGCAACAGCGCCCTCACTTGTCTAGAAAAGTTGGGACCATTTTTTTAAACGTAAAAGGCGCATCGCTTCAGTATTCTAAACTCCAAAGGATCTCAAACGATTGCCAAATATTGAATAAAAGTATAAAAAAGCACCAAAGGCAAGTTTAAGAAAAATTCATTCCAAGGATTCTTTAGTTTGGCTCGGTTCAGATATGTCGTAGACTTTTTTTTTTACTTTATAAATCACACAGAACGTCCAAAGCATAACTTTGCTACCTTAAGTGATGGCATTATTGAGAGCTGAGGTTATAAGGTTAATCTCCAAGGACTCAGTTTTTGTTTTTATTGAGGGGTGACAATTTCTGTACATTTTTGCTACATTTCAAAGGCAATTTCTTGCAAAACTTGTAACTGGTCTTCGGCCCCAATATTCAACGATGCATTTTAATTGTCCATACCGCTATTGAGTTCCTTGACAGCGTAACCTAAAAGAAATATCTCTGGTGTGTGACCCCACACCGGCTGTAAATACTGAGTAGGTCAAAAAGATCAAATCATCAAACGCGTCAGCTAATTCAGCAAGAGTGCTCGTTTGTCCCTGTGGCCTCCCCTCTGGCAGTTGCCAACAAAGAAAATGAGAACTACTCGCCGATTTTCAGCCTCAAGAGAATTTATTTGACTGGAATTTTCCGCAAAAATGTTTTTTATTTTGTCTTTGAATTTAGTTGTGTAATAATTTTATATATCTGTTAAAAAAGTTTAGGAGCCGTGCCTGTTGACGGCCTTCCCAAATTTCCCTGCAATGATTTATTCCGTGTGGCGCTGCTCATCCAGATATCTGAATGTTGATCCTCCATTAAATGCCAGCCTTGTGACTCAGGTCCAATTATTATCGGAAGTCAGTTCCCTCGGCGAGATTTTAGCATGCTGAATACCGTGTTAAAGGGAATTAAGGATTCTCATTCTTAGGTTGTGCTATGAAAGTACAGAAACTCATATCCCTGGTTATACTATAGGAAAGCCTTTTAGTTACTTAAAGAGATAGCTTGCGTTATTTTTTTCTAGTTAGTGTATAACTGTTTCATTCCATCATACCCTGGCTGGATGTTCAGTAATATTAAAAATAAGTTTTTTAGTGCATGAGACACATTATTTATGTTTTTTTAATATTGGCTATGTCCTAAAAGTTAAAAGCCTTTTAATCCAGCTTAATGGGGATTACTGACTATTTTCAACATATTCAAATGGTTTTTCGTGGCAAATTTGAAGAAAAAAAAAACTGTGCGATATGGATTGGAATACCTTCTCCATATGTTAACTACGCAGAATTTGGACAATAAGAATATTCCATCATTTCCATTAAACAACTGCTCTCAGCAAATGTTCAGGAAATTCAAAGTATCCATCATCTGGGAAAACTGGTAACTGGTCCTAGAGTTAGTTCTTGGCCAGGGATAGGACACCCAGATAGCCGACAACAGACTATACAGACATGGTATGGTTTATATATGTGGCTGCTACCAAGATGCACATGGTTCAAGTTGTTTTCTATTCATTCTGTTTTTGTTTGCGTATGTGTGTTTGTTTGTGTGTGTATTTTGGCTTGGGTTTTTTTCTTTTCAAAAGTGACACTGAAAGCAGCTGTTGCAGTCTACAGTATAATTAATTCTCCAGCCATACAGCTTGTGCTTGAAGCTCAAGAACAAAGCACTCTTTGAGTACTACTCGGTGGTTTATGATTGGTCCCTGCCCAGGAAGCTCTCAGTGACACAACCCTCATATCGAGTGT
The DNA here is from genome assembly GCF_054643075.1 of Acanthaster planci. Lineage (NCBI taxonomy): Eukaryota > Metazoa > Echinodermata > Asteroidea > Valvatida > Acanthasteridae > Acanthaster > Acanthaster planci. The sequence continues at coordinate 14,037,085 of NC_141784.1, forward strand.
TTTAAGCTAGAGTTTGAGTGTTGAGGAGATGTAAAGTAGCAAGGACATTAACAGATACGAAAGGCATTTGTGGAACACATCTAGGTTTCATCGATTATAAGTTTCAGTGAGATTACACTGCACGTTGAAGAGCACTGTGGCTAACCAAGGGCATCGTTTGTCAAAAGCTCAATCGATTATTGGAAAGCGCAAATAGAAGACGACAGTGGCGTTTTTCAAGTGGAGATGAACGGCACAGTACTCATTGTAATCGTGTAATTGCAATTCAATTCTGCGTGGGTTAAGGTCAGCTGAGGCAAAATTTACAATTGCAAAAAAAATATGCAGTACATATTCATATATTTGTGCCAAATGTAATGTAATACATCGGGCTTCGAGGGGTTATAATTGGGTACAATTTCATAAATTAAATGAAACCTCGCCGGAGAGGATGAAGACATATACCTCAACAAATAAGTGCAATTTTAAGGAAAAGTTCAAATAAAATGTTTCGTGAAATAATCTGAATATGACAATAATCGTTTGTTTCTTAGGGTAAAATGTGGCCAACGTTTGGGGAGACGTTTTCCCGAAATGCAGTCGCCGCTAAATTGCTAGAGTGTACAGTGTATTACTTTAAATTCATGAAAAATCATCCCAGTGACAAAAATTTTAAGTGATAACTGACAGAAAAGTATGTCACATTGCTTGAAGTCAATTCCACGAAGCACGAAATCTGAACGAAGAGGCGGTCAGTTACTTTTGACCTCAAAAGAATGCATTTTTGTGTCCCACAAAGAAGTAAAGAAAGACTTCCCAAACCCCTCCTTCAAAATGTATATCAACAAATATCAAGAGGTTTCCCATCCCTTTAAATAAACGTCTCAGGTTGTATACTGGGTTGTATTTATTTCCCCTCAGCTATCGATCCCGTATGCGAGCAAAACCAACAAAACATCTCTACGCAATTTGCTTTTGTACGCGGAAGCGTCAATTTGCAATCCACTTTAAAATGCTCTCCTAGAATGCATCAGTGTCACTGTCATATCCAAGAGAAAAATTCATACCAATTCTTGTTTGCTTAAAATGAGCCATATTTACTTCCAGGCATAACCATGCGTGGAGATGTTATAGAAATTGAAATCAGAAGTAAAGACAGCGTTGTGTACGCAGAAATGCTTATCAACCTTAAATATTCATCCAGACTCATCTAAAAGATTCGTTGTGGCTCGAGTTTTCTTGGCTTATAGGTACTGCCGAACAACCAAGTTAGGATTCCATTTCGCAATGACAGCCAGGTGAGATCCCTCCCACTACTTAGTTCGAACTTCAGTACTATCAGGAGGGGAAACTGTTTTCATTTTTTAAAAATATTTGCTGACGCTCGCAGTCCCGTAGGGTGCTTCACCGCTTGCATCCAATAGCTAGCACAAATTGCCGACTGACTTGCTAGAGTGTTATTGTTTCACGTGTTTAGCCTTATTATATTTCCAGGATTTCAGGATATTTTCTGTTTAGACTTCAATCTTGGAATGATTTTGGTAACAGATATAACATTAAAACTGACCATTCCAAATTTACTACAGGTCTAATTCCAGGCTTGTTTTAGACACCAGAGATCGTAATAATGTTGAACATTACCTTCTGCTGCACTTCTGCAATCGTCTCAGCCATAATTAGGAAGTTAAACATTGAAGACATATTCCACCACGCGTTTAATCGGTTTTATGGCGTTTTTCATTTACACCAATATTATTTGCTTGAAGTAATTGGTTGATTTAATTTCGTACATCACAATAAGAATAGAATGAAACACGTTTATTTATATAATGAATAATGATAATGAATGGCGGATACCAGGCAGAAAGCAAACTATTGTTCATAGCCTGGCTCCTTATTTCTCACAATAATATCCATATGCAGCTATTACAAGGTATAGAAGAAAGAGTCAACAACTCTACGGTTTTGCGTACAACTTTCACTCTTTTGAAAATAAGTATAAACCCGAACACTGTCCAAGATCCTCAAATATCCCCCAGGTCTATCATTCCAAACTCAACCACCAACAGAGGGTGGTTTCTCAAACTAATACTGTCAGAATGTCCTTTGATAGTGAAAAATTTAGTTCTTTAAAAATAAATTCGATTTAGCCATGTCTCTCCCTCATCACAGATGACGAAATTAACTGGATGCAGGATTTTAAAATATCAATTGTCTGCGGAGAATTTTACAAGCAGCAATGCGTAGTTGGCCATACTGCATTACAGTAATGCCCTTTATTACAAAGTCATTAGTTGTTCATGAAAGCCAACGAAACACGGTCCCTACTAAGCTAGGCCCAAACAAAACTGGAGTTTCTTGCTATTAGCAATAACCCACAACATTGGGGAGGAGGTTGTGATAAATTGGTCAATTTGTAGGGAATACGGATGTGCTTCCTGGTAGTGATTCGTGCGGCTAGTTGGAGTAGAGCTGCAAGCGCTTACTGGATCTTTGGATAAAGGCATTTGAAGTGTAAGTATGTCGAGCAAAGAATATTCCTGTTCACTTTGATACATTCTGTATCCTTGATGGTACCTACAATCTGATGAATTTTTAAGTACCAAAGACTCTGACTTTTGAATGAAATTAGTCCATCGTGCTGAGTTATCTTTCCTGTACGGATAGCATGAATGTTGTTGTAAGAATACCCATCATATTTCTCCTTTTAAATAGGCTTAGTTGAATTCTGTCTCTTTTGACGCTACGTGAGAAACTATCTTGAGTTGAAGTTCATGGTTTGTCACCCTTTTACTTTTTTTGGTTAATTTTAAATGTGTGTAAACCCTCTAAAAACCTCCCGGGTTAGATTGACCCGGGCAAAATGACCCAAAACAGATCAAAACGACAAGAAAGTGTCTCTTTTTGACCCACAAAGGTCTGAGCCCTATAGGACCGACCCGAATTCCAAGTCAAACTGACACGAACATCTTAGAGTGAAGGAAGAGTTATCCCTCACAAGACTGTATAATTCTTTTGTAACAAACAGATCCACCATTGCGTAACTTTTATGACAAGAATTGCTATTGATTAAAACGATAACAATTACATTCAAATTCAGTTTATTTCTATGAACTAACAAACATTTAATTTTCGGTTTGGCTTGTCTTTTAATATTGGTAATATCGACATGGTTAATGATACTATACATCCCCATGTGCTCATAGATTCCAACATTTTCTTTCGGCTTATACGCCAACGGAAAATTTTGTCAACTATGAAACTCCTTTTTATATAGGAAAATTCCTGAGCTGTCTGAAAATGACTGTCGGTGCAACCTGCAAGTACAAATTTTCTTCTTACAAAAGGTTCTCGATTTACGGACAGTTTACATTCCTGTGAGTTGTCTGTATGTCAAAAACAAAAACTTCAGCGGGTTTAGGCTCAGTAGTTATTTTGGGCAGGATTTGTGATATCCAGCAATGATTTGGGGAATAATTTCGGAATAATCAGCGACGTTGGGCAGTAGTGTAGCCAGGGGGCAGAGTGAAAGAACACGAAGGGATGAATTGTTTAAAAAAAATTGGAACGGAAAAAGGATTATACAAAATCGGGACGGTGAGAGTAAGATGCAACTCAGCAACATCTCTTTCAGTTTTTGCACTTTAAAACAATCAAAATGAAATAGATATAAAATAATGTTCAACCTTTAAGAGGAGTAAAACGTTGCACAAAAATTTGTCTTGTCAGCTGTCCTCTTCCGGGATGCGCGGACATGTTCTTAGGCACAAGTTGTTCTAGTGAGCGCATGTTTTAATATCGTAAAAATCAGGGCATGGACATCCCAAAGAGCAGTTTTCAAAATGAAGCAGTTTCATTGACATTGATTCCCTTCAACCAAAACAGACAAACAAACAAATGAACAACAAAAAACCTCACCACAAAAAAACCACAAGAATAACAGATATGAGATTCCCCATTTACATGGAATTAAGGTACACCATGTCACACCGAACGACTTTTAGACGGTCACTTTTGCCATTAATGCTAAACGTTCCATAGTCAGCCATAGAACCACTGATTGTGTATAATTTTGTAAAACGGAACATCCGCGTAGATTTATGTCACAGGAAAAATGTTTGAATACATCTTCATTGTAAATATCTCTAAGTTTTCCAAAGTATAAGGTTGAAAACTTACATGTCGGTCCAAAGATTCTGTTGAAGTTTGTTCGTGGTTGTGCAAGGCACATTACTGAGAGGCACATGATAGCCACAGCTAGCCGTTGAGATGTGCTCACCATTGTTGATACAAGGGGAATGTCAATGATAAACAAGCCTCGATTAGAAACGGCTCCAAAATTCAGCCTCAGAGAAGACACGTCTAATGGTGGTAAACACCCCAGTGTTGCGTACGGCCCCAGTCGTTTGAACTCAGATCTTCAAGGATTACTTTTCAGGAACCGTGGAATCGGTTTTATCACGTTGTGTCTTTTCCAATCTTCTGTCGCTTCTGCAGCTTCTCTCCCGTGCCGTCTAGAGCCAAGTCGTATTTTCTTCTGCACAGTTGCTGGATTACAAGGGCTCCTTATATACTTTCTTCGTCGGTCATCTAACTAGAAGGCTTGATGTGATTTGGCCTTGTCAGCTCAGCCAATGCACGACTGGAGAGCGCAGGCGGGCAGGCAGGGAGTCACTCGTAGGTCAAAAAACGAGTTTTTCTAAATATTAAGTTCCATTCATCGAGCCACCAGTCCAAAATACATGAATGTGCTTCTTTTTGGCGCCCTTACAAACAACAGGATGGAGCCCTGAGAAGAAGCTGTCTAAGATTTCATACTTCATGTCTCGACATGATAGTGAATTGTGGTCCGTCATCCCAATTCGTCATCAAGCAAGAACAACTTAAGTGCAACCAAAAACGATCGCTAAAAGACCAAATGAAGAAACGCCTTCGGTATACGTTTGTTTTGACAACCTTTCTTTGTTCTTTCTCCAAAGTTGTTTTCAATCCTCGGAATCCTGCGGGAAAGTGACTTGACATTTTGAAAATGTTTTTATGACATCTGTGTGTTTGTGTGATATTGATTTACATTTGTAGCCGGATTGAATCATACTGATCACCATTAGTGGAAATATGGGATATTCTTCTCTTCTGGAAACATTAATGAAATCATGGTAGGCGGGCTGGTTAAGGATACGCTTTACTTGCAGGCACCGGGGGCGCTATTTGTACATATGTGGACAATGTATATTATTAAGTATAACTACATGTTCTCAAGACTACATAGGTGAACTTAGTACTTTTCTACAGCAGTTTTAGAAATTATTAACATCTTCAAACAACTTTGACATTTGGACTGCCCTGTTGAAAGATCTTTCAGAAACAACGTACTGTATGCATAAGTTTCTCCCGTGCGGCGACATTCCTCAGCTCTAGAATAACTTCCGGTTGGTGGGGGCCTTTAAAGACAAGCATTGTTCATAGATTAAAATTGGTTCCTGTGAACATGATTGCGAACCTTTCTCTCGGGACACTTCAGTAAACAGAATTGACACGTAAATTAACACAAAATTGATATTGTCCACTGGCTTCCTTTTTAAAGACTGGATGCATGGCGTTTTACACTGTGTGTAAATTCGAAATTAATTTTAGTCGCCCTCGTTTCTTTCGAAATACCGAAACACGGCAAAGTGGGAAAGGTGGAGAAAAAAAGAGCCGATGGAAAAAATTGGACCTTTTATGAAGATGGGTTTTTCAGCTAATTTGGAACTTTCCATTCACTAAATGGACGTGTTGGGAACATCTTAGATAGTAACTAACTCTTGGAAATGACGTTACACGTCCCTTGCATTGTTCAAAGCCCAAATATAAATTCGCTTCACCAGTTTGCCTATACATAATCCGCCAACTAGCAAACTATCTGCATTCCACTACCAACCACCACTACCAGTGATCAGTACTACAGCCCAAAGGACGTGTAGAGAAAAGGAAAGTGCCATCTTGGCAAGAATTCGTTTTTCTTGAGGCTATTATCTTTTGCACGATAAGCGGTATGAGGATGCAGGGCACACTGAATTTGCAAAAACAGTAACATTAGGTTAATGAAAGTTAAGATTCTGGGTGTACATCAAGCCAAGCCTACCGGTAAGGCACTCCATGACCAATAATTTAAAAAGTACTCAAAATTCTGTGAAAAGCTGTTATTAACAACGAGCAACACAGCCCTGTTTGTGTAATATAATACATCCCTCGTCTAGACACAATACTTGCAGAAACACTCATCATTATAACGTTTCAAGTACGTTCATATGTAACACAATCACCCATTTCAAAAACTTACCACTGTCAATTTATTGTGAAAAGATCAGGTATAATTCTGTATCGCACCACTTTATCAAATCACCTGGAGATACGTGATCTTTTTAACCGAAACTTAGATTCCAAAGAGGCTGGAAACAGTTTATATTCATCTAAAGCAACACGCTAGGATTGAGTAAAACAATTAGCCTAACGAATGTTGTTCACTAATATAAATCGGTTTCGATCATGGGCTGTTCCCTTACTTTTGACCTCTATGTCAATCTTTAAAAATTCATGAACCGTGTTAATGTGAAACACTGGCGTCGCTAGAGGGGATGTGGGGCTGTTACAGCCCCCCATGAGTCAGTTTTGTTGGCAAAATCAGGTTGTTGTAGGCAAGAATGGAGGAAAAGGAAAAAAGGGGGGAGGTAAGAGTCAGGTCTGGGAATCAGACCACCATTACACTCATCATTTGCTGATGGTCTGTCTGCAAATTTCATGATGGCATACTCTCATCATTTAAAATGGTCTAGCTGGCGATTAATATTTTTCACAGTAGAAATAGTCTGGTTTAGAGACTGACGATTTCCAGAATGATTTGCCAATAAAAAATGAAAATGATGTTTTTGCTTTGTTAGTGTTGGTTGTCTTGAATTACTTGGTGTTCAAGAATTTTTTGAATATCAAATTCATACTTTAGTTGTGTTTCGCTTTTACTGAGCCGCTATGCAAATAAACTTTTCTCTTGCACACTGCATAAGGACGCTTGTAGTCGGTAATCTCTTGAATTATCGCCCAGACAGACATCACAAAGTATTGGGGGAGTCAAATAGCATAATCAATTCACATTGACCCACTATGGCGTGCAAAGTTAACATTTAATCTGCGTATACAGATATCTCTATTCCTAGATGTGCCAAGTTAAAATTTATTCCCGGAATAGAGATGTCTCTATTATTAATAGAGATATGTCTATCAGGAATAGAGATGTCTCTATTGATAATAGAGATATCTGTGTATGCGGATTAAATGTTAACTTTGCACGCCATAACCCAGAGTAAGTGGTAGTCCTAACTCGCGTGTTGTTCAAAGAAATGAATTCCATCCAATAAGGCTAGAACATTCCGAAGACAGACTTCACCAGTGTTCTAGGAAAAGGACAGTGTGGGTACTGTGAACAAAATAATGAACTCCTCCCCCATCAGGCACCCCTCCTCCACAAGATAAGTCACTGCAGTACATGGCGCGACCATCATGGACACCAATAAGGGACCAGGAATGAATAACGTGATTGTCACGGATGAAAAGCTAAGAGGTGCCTGTGGATATTAATTAACGAGTAAAACAAACACTGGCTTCAATCAGGTAGTGACGGGACGTTAAACAAGCACTCTGTATAAAACGAGTGCAATGTGACGTGTACAGTTTGGGCACTCGCGATACATCTCGTTAAAATGCTTTTGTGGAGAAGGCTACATGTCATAGGCCTAGTCAGTGGGATGGCGTCAAAGGGAGAATCACCGAAGTCCTCCCAGCCACCAAAAACAAACCAAACCAAACAAAATATCCGTTCATTACAGGATGATAATGAGTGAAGAAGACGGTGAAGAAATATTTAGGTTTTTGCTGGGTATAGGGACACAAAACCACATATGGCCACATGTGGCCTGACCCGGATTCCAACCAGGCCCCCAGAGGTGGAAGGCGAGGAAAGAAACACTACGCCAACCTGACTCCCCAATATGACTTGTTTTACAACTGACTGATGTTATCTTCCGTGAAACAGCAGTATTGTTTCAAACTAGAACCTCAGGAGAATTGTTCATGCATTTGTTGCACTGCAAGAAGTCGAGGACAAAAAATGAGTAAATATTAATTTTCAACTATTCTGACTGATGAGGTTGTACATGTATTTTGGAAATCTTCTTGAATACTGAAGTGCGCCAAAAATGTCCTTCTATTAGCCCTGAACGCTGGAGGCGACAGGGATTGAGAAGTCTCCTAGCCTGTAGCCGCGGGTGGGTCGATACGAAACGTAGTCAAGTTGAAATTTTGAGCGACGTTGAGTGGAATGCACTAGCGACATTGACGACTTTTTTTGCGATTAAAGCACTGTAGTGGATTACGGAGCAAGAATGAACAGGACCAAAGTTTCATTGAGTGAAGAAAGGGGCGCCCTGACTTAGCGGCTACTATTTAATGGCTGTCGTATGAGTCTTGAAAACCACTAAAAGCCTTGGACGTCAGATGAAAAGCCACGCTGTCAGCGATACGAAACAACATTCTAATGTACAAGAAGTCCTTATATGATCCTTTACAAAACAGTATGTCATTCGACGTATTATATTCTCAAGTAAGAAATTCAGATCAAACTTGTTAATGGATCTGGGTAGACAAATCATCAATATGTGATCAACAATAATGTGGGCAGCGATGTGCAGCTGAGAAAAACCCTCATCACCCGTCGATCGTCGCCACTCGGCTAACGCGTTGTCAGAACGCAAGAACTAATGGGCGCATTAGCCCCAATTAGGTCATTCAGCGCAATGTGGAGGCCAGACAATACTGCACAACAGAGCACGACAGAAACGTAGGCATGATGTAGACCATCGCTGAACTAAAATGTAAGGATTGTAAAGGCATAGTCAAAGGCGTTGGTGGTCGTATTCGACAGTTGATCCTTTCATAATGGTGAATAACTCAAGCTATGAACGAAATTTCCATTAACCTGCAAAATAAAGGCCAGTTCATACGCAAGGTAAGAGAAAGGGGAATCGATCACGTCACAAGAAGTACATGTAGGCCTACCGGTATTCGCGCTGCCAACTGGTAAGAGTGCACGCAATTCTGAAGCACGTGTGATGCGTTCGCGTGATGCAATAAGAGCGAATGTTTAAAAATTAAGGGCTCAGTCCTGAATGAAGTACGAAGTTTTTGGATTAGCATAGCGCCACATATCAAAAGTTCTTAAGACATATAATTAAGCAAATACAGATATACTGAAAATGACGAAATCCTAAACATACTTTGCAGTTTGAGAAAATGGTGTAAAACAACCCATCTGCCGATTCTCCATTGTCATCACAGGGGTGATATAAGGAACAATATGGAATTATGGGTGTAGTAGTGGGCAATGCAGGAAAACTGTAGTTTCCCCTGCAGCGGGTGTGTAACAATCTAATTTATAATGGGAACCCGGGGAAGTTATTTGGCCTTTTCGGTGAAATAATAGGTTTTCGATTTACTGTTACCAGTAATGGGACTGCTACCGGTACATTGCCCGGATACTACATGTAATTCATGCACAACCCCTGTGTGTCAGTGAATAAATTTGTGCCAGAAAAATGGGGATAATGAGAATGGGGAAAGGTGGGGTAAAATCCCGAAAATCGGACTACCGTATAGGCCTAATCCTGAAATATCTTACTTGAAAGAAGAAAGTACACAGCAGCGTCAATCAGTATGTAAAATATTTCCACCCAGAATGCTGTAGTTTTCGAGAAAAAACAAAAATTTTGTTCTCTTTTATTACAATGGTCGGCCGACTATCGTAATAGAGTTAATTTCACTTCGCACACCACATTCTTTAACAGGCGCCAAATTTCTTACATGTAGTGTTTGCAGATGATGTGGGAGTCGCCATCAATGAACGGATATACCTAAAAGCAAAATAAATATACTGACATTCTTTCACCAAAAACACTGTGAACTGAAATTATAGAAACCTGAGTGTTAGGCATAAAGTAGAAAATAAACTTGATCCGGGTGAAGTTGGATTTATTTAAGGAAAGTTTTTTAATGGAAAACTTTGCAAATTCAAAATCACCCATAGATAATAATGGTATGATCCAATATGGTGGCTGTTTCCGAGCACGATAATTTTCGTCAACAAAAAGTACGATTTCCACACGTTAACCCCCCCCCTCCTTGTTTAAAGACGTAATTCTTTTTTACTTATAATTATTAATGACTCGACTGTGAAGAGTGATTGAGACTTTCATCGACGAGTGTGAACTGACATGAAAGTGCCGTTATAAGCACAATCGCGCGCACGTGTATTACCATATAGGCATTCTCGTTTCGATGTTACGAACACGACTCGACTGCTGTGTTCCTGGATGAAAGTTTTTCCATGAATCCGCAATTCTACATTGTCGAGGAGGCGCATTACTCAAAGGTGATTCAATTATTACTCCTAGCCGTTGAAAACTGCTCCTTTTTAAGGGAGTGAGAACCTGTCATGCTTGTTTCCCACCCCGCGGACGATGTTGGCTTGTACTACGAACGCCCTATAATCCATAGATTTCAAACGCGATAAACTGCAAGACCTTCCATTTAAGCGTTGAAAATGCCGCGCTGTCTACACAAAGCAGTTGACTCAATTATGAAACAAGTGAGTGGAATGTAAGTTGCAGTGACTATTACACACTGTAATCAGCCAATCTTGTGAAATTACGACAAAAACCAGTGGTGTATACCACCTTTAAACACACATGGGGATCTGGCTCCCGCACATTAAGCATTCATGGGGATCTGGCTCCCGCACATTAAGCATTCATGGGGATCTGGGTTCCGTACATCAAGCAGTCATTGGGAGTGCTTCGTGTGTGTGCGGGCGTGGCATACATAGTGTGGACCTCTGCACAAAAGAAGTCCACATAATGTAGGGTACGATGGCTGTGTGTGTTTGTGGGGGTGTAAATTGTCGTACTGACTGGACGCATGACCGTTCTAACGTACCTATTAAAACCGGGTTATTTTGGACCATCTCACAGCTCATCTCCAAAGAACTCGGCTGTCCTGATCAGTACAAATCCTTATCGGTACAAATGTGACGTTTCAACTCGTTTTGTTGTTATGGTCATTTAAAATTGAAGTTAAAGGCCGCACACGTGCCAGCCTAGATGCATTGAGCATGCATGGCATTGGAAAAGTATACACTTTTGGCTGACCTGTTTCGGCAAAATGGACGCTGCCCGGAAACGGTATCTTCGATTTTCACAATATTTGACGTCAATATGACTGCAAAGAGTTATTAGTAACTCCTGAAAACTCAGTTTGTGAGAAACCTCACCCTGGCAATATTGGAAAAAAACGTTGGGGGATCTTGGCTCTTTTAGGTTTAAAATGTTCTCTGTGATATCAAAACTCGGAAATCGCATGTACAAGAGGTGAGGGAGTGTTGTAGGGAGTCGTAGATGCCAATCATAAACACACTGTAAACGCAGTCGGAGGACATAGGGCCTACCAACAAAGGATGCAGGCCAGTAAACAGGCCCAAAAAGTGCTTGCGCGGGCCAAATCACAATAGAGCATTTTATGGCCCATGAACTTGAAGATTTGTAGAAAAGAAAAGTTTTGGCGGGCAAAAAGAATACCAGCTTGCGTCTGAGTGAGATCTGGAAGAAATCAGTGCCTGAAAACGGTCTATTTTTCGAGAAGTGTAGGCATCGATATTTCAAAACGGTGAGGGGCTTCAAGACTGCATTTTAGGGCTGACGTTCCGTGAAAATAAATATCTCCAGAAGTCATCAGTTCATGATTGGGAATTTGAAAATAAAATTAAAAATCATAAACTGAGCTTTGATTTGATGTGCGTCTCAAACGCCTGAGAAACTCGTGACTATTTTTCCTGATTTTTTGAAGTTCGGATATTTATCAGTGTTGGCTATGGCAGTTTATTTACTGGCCTGCAACCCAAAGGTGTCAATGAAGGGCGCCACCACGGGGCTTAGCTTTGGTGAGAGCCACAAAAGGTATAGTTCTACTTAAATTTCACCATCTTAGATGCAGAATTCATGATATCCAACTTTCTAGTCGATGAACATAATGATTTGGATTCGCTTGAAATGAACGACGATTTTAAAATTGTGCTTTTAATTGAACCGTAGTAAGTGCATAAAAGCAATGTATTTGCGTCAGTTGTGTTAAAAAAATGTCGGTGAAAGGGACGCAGTAGACCAGACCTTGAATTTCGTATCACCTTCCCAGCTTCGTTTTGCTTTTTTGCATAGAACATATTGTGGGTACGTCACAATTCCAATTACCTATGAAGAAATACTCATATTCATGGGGGTGGGTGGGGAAAATCGCAAGGCACAAGGGCCCTTCCCTTGAACACTGAGCAATAATTATGGAACGCAGAAGGTGTGACTCGGACTCGGCGACTCGAGTCACATTGGAAAATGACTTGGACTCGACTGTTGACTCCAACTCAAACTTGGTGGCTCATGATTCCAGTCAAATGTGAGTCCTTAAAAAACATACAAATGTTGTGAGAGGAACCTAATTTAACATTCCTTCTTAACACAACTACAAGCCTGGCCACAGAAAACTTGCATGCAGGGTCTGTGGAAACGTGTGCGCGAACGTACCAAAGAGTGCCCACATCGAGCAAAGCATGGATCGTCTACTCTAACACATCCTGTATTTGTAAAATTCAACAAAAAGCTCCTGTTAGAGATGGGGATTTAGCTGTACTGAACACGCACTCTATTTGGGCACTTGATTCTGGGCCCTTGCACAGAAGGCTAATAAAGTTGTACCCAGTAAATTAATTCCGGCTTGTATTCAAAGTTTACAAGGTGGATTATTTTCCTTTCTAATAAAAAAACTAGATTTCCCTTTACTATGAACCATGGAAAGTGATAAATTAACCTAAGCAATCTGAAAAAGAAGTATGCCGAGCAAAGACCACAGAATTCTTGGTATGCGTAGAAAAAACCCGCCAGATTGGTGAATATCTTAAAGCAAGTGACTCATGACTCGGACTCTAGGCTTGTGACTCGCGACTCGGACTCGAATTACTCAATATTGATGACTAGACTACAACACTGTATAGTTGTGTGTGTAAGAACAATGTCCCATTGCCACCGAGCATTATGTAACCAATAATTGAAGTCATATCACCACACTGGAGCTTCATATCGATGGTGATGCACCAGCTCAACAGAGGTAATATGCATGTAAAGTGGCCAAATGGGGAAGAACCATTTCCCTGTAGAAAATAAATGGGTGGCTTTTACAAGTTTATGTGAATACGAAATCACGTAATAACTGTTTGCCAATTGATACGGCTGGTATCGAACATGAAGGTGCGCCATTACTGTATAGCGCCCTCAATGGAGTATAGAGCAAGGGGTCACTGGTAAATAAAATCATGTTTTTTGTGGAAAATCCAATGCAGTCACACAAAGCAAACGAAAGACTGTCTATCAGGCACTGATTCGTGTGTTTACAGGATAGTTACAATGAACATGTGATCAGCTCTTGGATTATTGTCATAGAACCTGGTGAACTCCTTCAAGCGGTTTAAATGGTTTGAAATCCTCTTATGATGGAGCTCCAAAATGAGTGAATAAAAGGTACAAATAATGCAAAGCTCCCCTTAATTACAGCTATTCTGAGCCAATCCTAGATCCACCCTTCCATTAAACTATTAACATTGCGACATGAGTGGAACGAGTACCCAAATGCAGGTGTTCAAATGGAGTGGGTTAATTACAACTATAGCATACATCCAAAATAGTGAGTACTTACTCAGTCCCCCTCCCTGTAGCAACATTAGCTGATGTTCGGTGAGCTTGCCTGCCTGGCTGGGAGTAAGGGTGCTTAATACTGGAACAGAACGGACAAAAATAGTGCGGATTTCAATCCGATATTCAAGCAAATATATCAGACATGTGTACCAGGCTCATTGCAAGAACTAATCATTCAACAATTGACGAGGAAATATACTCTTACAAAAAGACATACAGTTTTATTAGCCAAAACATTTTTTTAAATAAACTTTAATAATCATCGTATTGACTCTCTTCAGTGTTTATCAATAGTGTCCAACCTGTAGTCGTTTTATGTTTGTTTATTTTGAAGAAGTGCTAATAGCTATTTAATTTCATGATCATTTTACGGAATACATGTAACTTTATTTAAGTCGTTATAATCAAAGTATTGATGGTTGATCAGTGACATCGTATACCAGATAAAAATGCCATTTTCCCCTCTTAAGTATCGCTTTTCATATTTTCGGGTGATCTCGGCATTTTGCTTTCTGTGTACGAGTTGTCTATAAAGGGCTGAAGAAAGGTAAACGCAATCAAAATTGTTACAAACATTTATGCAGCATAATTTATTAAACATGAAAATAATTAAGCTGCAAGAAAGGGAATCAAAATACTTCTTACAAGTTCCCTTAAAAAGGGTACCTTTTTCTAAGACTTGCTTTGGGGTGCCATGTTATATCCTAATTTGTTCGGCAGGAGTGTTGTATTTACAACGTACAGATTGGAACATAATTAATTGCATTAAAAGAGAAGAAATTCTCACGATTCAACGCCTTGAGGTGAGGAGTGCGTGGTTTCGGTGCTTGGTGTTAATGCAGCGAAAATTCTTTAGCCCCGGGTAAGCGCAAAAAAGGTGACAGCAGTGTCAAAAAGTTCGCTATATGGGTTTAGGTGTGATATTACATGTCAATTTGAAGGTTTAAGCCTCACTCAAGGGTACTCCGCTTCGTGCTTGAATGAATTAGGAACTAGACGTCTGTCTCCCACTCGGTAGGATTATTATAAATGTGATAATTATAATGATTGGATGTCATTGACTCCACAAACAAGAAAATTCTGCTAACAATCAAACGATCTTGCAGGGTCTGAATATGTATATATTTTGAGAAGTTCTGTTTGACGATCATATTTGTTCACTGCCAACACGTACCAGATTACTAGAAGCTGGATGGGGGGTGGAACGGCTTGTGTCAAAGTTTATCCTTCATTCAAGTATCTCTTGGTTCTGCAACAGAGGCCTATGTAAAGTGTCGTGACAGTAGTGGTTGCCTCCAAGTCATCAATTCACATCAGGATGATGGAATTAACCACCATCCCGAGTACAACTCAAAAACTGATAGGAGATAAACTGAACGTAACCTTTTCTGGGTTTTACATGCAGTTTCTAAGGATAGAGATTTTATCTCTGCGCGAGCTCAGTACTATGTAGCCTACGAAAGAGAAACTTTAATATTAACGGTGTTAGGCAAACCAATGTCAAAAATATAACAGTTTTGAGAAGAATTGTGAAAAAGAAGTGTTTTTACACATTTTTGTAACACCTGTACTCCAGTACTCCGAGCATTTCAAATTAGCCTCATTAAATGAGGCCAAGTGCTATCAAAATAAAGCACATACAAGTCATTTGCTCTTTGGACATTTTTTAAATTTATAGAGATTGCTGCAATTATCAAATAAAGTTGACAAGTACACTAAATATATTTAAAATGAAGACCAACTTGTAAATTTAGGAAAAAAAACATCAATTACACACGACGAGCGGGTCAGTATGGTCCAAAAAAGCATTCAGCTACCATAAGGTCAAGTGAAACAGTACAAATTTGCACGTACCTTGCTCTGGTCATTATATTTTCGACTTATAATACGTTTTAAATGTGATTAACTTGAAGTATAATATATGAATTTAATGATCCCAAATTGAAGGAAAACTCTATTGAGAAATTGAATTAGCATCCATTTGTAACTTCAACAACTTGCTTCTTGAACGTTTTCCCTCCATTTACACATATAAAGTGCGCTTTGCTCAGGGTTGTGCAAAAGCGACCAACTATTCACTGTGCTAGCAAATATTATCCTTGACGTAGCCACTCTTCAACATCACAGTTAGCCATTGATTCTGCAAATTCTATACTAGGATTATTTATTTGAAAGTCTCATTTTTAAATCCATAATTATTAACACAAAATGTGATCTAGCTTAATGGGCCCTATTATGACATGATTTTTTTCTGCGGACTATATTTTGTGCAACATTCTTCCCTTTTGGTTATCTGATAAAAATGCACTTTTAAACATTTTCAAATGGTCAGGGGAAACTGTTTTTCCACTGAAGTCTGTTAAAATTGCAAACAAAAAGTTTGTCCACAGGAAATAGTTTCAGCAAACAGCAAAAGGATAATTAAGACAGCAAAATATAATATAAGGACGAAATTTTGGCAATATATTCCTCTAATATAGCTGCAGCACTGAGGTTATCTGAGAGAGCAGGAAGTTAGCTCCCAGGAAACAGATTAGAATGCCCTACATTATGCTGAGGATTGTTCCTGGGGACGAGGTTTACATTGAGGACAATCTGCAGGAGATTGTGAGATGTCTGGAAAGAATTCATATAATGGCCTCGGTAAGTAGCACAACATAGTTTGTACTGAAAGAAGGTGTGATTTGTACTTTGTTCTCATGTGGAAAAGTCAGTGGCATATCAGATGATGCTAGAGAGATCTAAATTTGGGCCATGAAGTCATGCCAGACTGCGGCAGCGAAGATATTTCCTTCGTGGTTTTTTTAATTAACACCATAAGAAAATACCCTTTTCTCTTAATGTGGCTATACAAATCCTTAATTATAGCATACTCGGCGCATTCGATGCAACAGTCTCGCTTGTTCCACAAAGCATAAACTGCTATTCTCAGGTAAGCGTAGCCACATGGAAGCCGCACGAATCCACCATCTAGGATTTCACCCAGTGACCAATCAGATCAATTCCAAGCAAATAAATGTGATTTTATCGTTGAAATCTGCTGGACCAACAGACTATTTCTGGCAATGTCATCATTTCTCCGAGACTTTTCAAGTCGGATACGTTTCACCCCGTATACCGTCGTCTGACAAAGATCAACCTTACAATTGGGGGGAACTAGACTTTCCACTTGCCAATAATAACATCTGGATCGAAACCTTGCTTTACTGAAATAGAATAACAGCGGCAAAGAACAAGAAGAAATGGATCGGCTGCTTGTGAAAGATGTGAAAATGTGAATAAATTTTGCTTTTCATATAGGCCTACCGGTAATTATTTCTTGCATGAAATGGAAATCAAGCATAGGTCATTAGACATCATGAAAGGTGATGGATTTTAAAGACGAATTTGAAATTAACTATTCGTGTATTTCCAAAAAAAAAGGTAGAAAATATATGCTGGAAAACCTATATTTCGTTTGTTTTTTGAAGTGACAGAGAAACATCCTTCACCAAATAGGTTTTTCTGGATCAGAATCATTCCTGATGCTTTCCGCTGTTCCGGACACTAGAGCTATCTGAAGGGGAAAATGTCTTCGTTGCAGTTTGCTTACCACAGATTGACTTTAGGGTCCATTTTTCCCTGCATTTTCTGTGTAGCGAATGAGGCAGTTTGACCAAAAAAGCAGTTAAACAAGAAAATAATTTTATTCATATAAATGAAACGAATTACTTAATATTCTAAGTGCTTTTCCTTCTCGGTAAATGTTTTTGCCGTTTGCTTGAACTTCACAGTATTTGTTAGTTTTTATACATACGACCCAATGATTTTTCATTTTTTGGCAAAGTTAGTCTTGTGTGTGAAACATAAATAGGCAGTGGCGTAAATACGAGTTGGAAATTGGGGGATGGGGAAAGGTGGGCGGATGACTTGCCTGGCCATGGAAATTTGAAGGGGGGCCACCATATACACTATATAGAGGGCGATGTTCATGAAAAAGATGTACATCTATAATGCGTATCAAATTAATATGCAGAATCCTACATCCGAAGGTATATTTATGGCTTTTTAAAATAAATTGCTTCCCCTTTTTAGTGATATTGCAAATGCTTTAGTCGTTGGGGAATCCTGAAAATCCTTCCCAATCCGCTTTAATTTTTTTGCTCATCACAAAAGGGGAAGGGGAATTGATCCAATAGCCCATCCCCCACCTCAAAAAAGGGGGATATAATTATATACCCCCATCCCCGGAGATTTACGCTTATGTACATAGGACATTTGGGTAAACTTATTTCAGACAAATTACCATGTATTTATTTATGGAACAACGGTACCCGAAACACAAGAGAAAAAGAAATATGCCTGTACGGTTTAACGTCGTTATTATTTGGAGTTCAGGAGTCCTTTTATTCATTATTTATTTTTAAATATACAGTAGTTGATTTTCAGTTTAGTTTGGCCTTCAACATCAGTAAACAAGTTGCAACATCCATTCTGTCTCCCATTTACAATGGACATGCATATTTTGTAATGTAATCAGTTAATATATTGTTTACAAAGATTTGTTAACGTATCTTTAACAAAATAGGATACAGCAAGCCTTCAAACTTTTGTTCGTCACTAATCTTTAAGAACTCTTGAGTCACATTACCTTTCAATCTCTCGCGGTAGACAAATTTGAAAACAGATTTGGGTCAACAGATATCAGGTAGCACCACAGATAAATTCTTTTAACCTTTACACATCCCCATAACTTTAACATGCTAACAGATTAATAATTGCATTAATTGGGATGATCAATTGTAACCCATGTGGGGCTGTTATGACTGCTTGCAAAGAAATACCTGAATCCCCCCCAAAAAAATGCAAAGCGGAGTCAAATATCTGCGCTCGGTTGATGTAGGAGCGATGATAGAAAAATTCGACGTCTTATTGTTTTAAAAAAAACTACAGTTATACACATGATGACTAGCATTCTGACATACAACAGGCAAAATGTCACTTGATGAAATTACTCGCATGTTGGTGGAAAAAACCTTGGGCCCATCGGGTACGCTGGCGCGCTGGCATGTTTCTGACAGTCAGTCAATGTGTTCCAAACGCAGCTTGTCGTGGTCATGGTAAGTGACCGTCTTGTGCCTTTTAGTTTGTTCCAACATGTAACGGCAGTTTAAGGGAAAATCAGATAAATCTTCGGTAAACTGCTACTTTTCATCGGAAGTGTCAAAAAGGTGCTTGTTTTGCCTTCCAAGCATCCTGTCATCAATACATTTTAGAGGGCGCTATTCTGCTTTATTACACAAGGCCCTCCTTGTCAAAAGAGCATAAGAAAAACACAAATAGTTTTTCAAAATTACTCACCAAAGTTTTCAAGATATGGCGGGTATTTCTTTTGTCCAGGCGAACTGCTTACTAGGACAAATGAGTGATAAGTGGACCTTATTCAGAGCCAATGTAGAAAAATGTGATGTAAACATGGCCATAGTGACACTACATGTACTGTTCTGCCTTCTATGACTTTACACATTAGTTTCTGGATATGGAAACCATTAACGTAGTGTGGTCATGTTGTTGGAAAATATTGGAAATTCAAAACTGTCAATTTAGCCTTTATACAGTTGGATACAAAGGCTGTAAAGCGTATCGTGCTGTTTTTATTTAACTAAAAAAATTTAATCATAATGGAACCTGCAGGTTGACAAACTGTGGACTTTCATAGGGACCGGTTGTCATTTCAGATGTTTTATAAAGCCGCTTGAATCCAGATATTGCGCGTAAAATGTGCAAAATACAGACACATCTGATCACTCCTGAACTGATATTTCAGTGGAAGTCGATAGTAATGAATGCTCAATTGAGACTTAAATAATAATGGCGTGGGTCCAATTTGCAGATCGCACGTGTTGTCCCAATTTTCTGGAGAGGGACTCAGTGGCTTTGGTCATAGGTTACCAACAACTGTGCATTATTGAATGTAGAATGTGAATGGTAACTCATCTCTGGTGGGGGAGGGGCGTGTCCTTATGCCATGCAGAGGTTCTTACCCGAAGGTAACAGGCTGATTATCGTGGCATGGTAAATGGTGGAAAGACCATTCCGGTTTATTTAAAAATGAGCCACAATGCCAAACAATATCCAGGCTGGTCCGTATGGATTCCTGTAGGTCTAATGGATTCATTCTATACTTCTGACCGTTGCTTATGAGCTTTATGTCGGCGTGTCGCTTGAAATATCGAAGATCTAAACAACAGGTTTACCCAGTTGACATCAAACGTGTTTGCAGTACAAGAAGATTAATGTAGTACAGATACTAAGTTGCCTGTACCGTTGGGTAGGCCTTCTCCGGGTTAAGGGGGCAATTTTTTCATTGAGTAAATTTTCTCCGTCCCCTTGGTCCCCCCCAAAGAGGGAAACGTCCTATATTTGTCTCCACAACTACGGAACAAGAATTGTTTTATTTCTGCAAACAGGTAAGCATATCGGAAATGTAGCCAAAGTTTTTGTGTAAAGTTTACATGCAGTTTTGTTTAATTTATTCTGTTTTTCATATTTTGCTCATCAGCCCTATGATACATTATTTCCATTTACTTCATTTACTTTTTATCGCATTTATATAAAAACTCTACATGCACGTACTAACCGGCAATTTAAAATATACACACATGAAATGATCTTGAAATGGTACCACCAACGCTAAACGCCAGATCACCTCTACAAACCACTAAGAGGTCGCTGAGCCACAGATGACATTTGTTCCGGATAGTTTAGTAGAACTTCCAACTTTTTCATCAAAACAGGAATATCCGGGACATGCATGACAAGTATGATGCTTGATATTGGCGTCATTATTTATGCATTACACTCAACTACCACCTGTACTGTGCCCGGCCTTCGCCGCCACCCCAGCCTGCTGATGCTCATAGCAGCGTGAAATAAGACTGTAATCTGACGGAGCATTTGGGTGTTAGCTTGCCACTTCATATCTTATGCAAGCCTCTGGTATGATAATCATAATAGGCCTAAGGGTTGTTTTTGAAGGAGTAAAAGTGAGTCGATTTAAAACTCTGTTTGTTTGAAGAATTATGAGGTCATAGGCCCTTTAAATCATGACTGTTTCAGGTTTGGCAGTGTTAGGGCCAAGAAAGTTTGCAGCCCCTTGTGGCCACTGCCAGTAATTTCGTTTTTAGAACAACGCGCCACTAAGTGTAAAAATGTTGCAGTTTTATGGGTTTTTATTATTATTTTTTATTGAACAGATTTTGTAAATTTTTATTAATAGCGTAGCTATGGAATGTTAAGTTCTTTTTCCGAATGCCCTGTAATATTATTTCATGTGATATTATGTGAAATTCATCTTTATATTGTATGTATAGGGAAGCTTTAAGTAGCCAGGTCGAGACTACTAAGATTTAAAAATTACTGCATTAAAATGTAAATTAAAATTATGACTACTGGTACTAAATAAAGCTTCATATGTAAATGTCCCTAAGGCAACTAACTGAATCCGATTCTAGTAAATAAGTTGGTAAATTGTTATTCCGAGTTGTTATTTGCTTACTATTGCCTCAGCCAAATTAACAAAATGCGAGCATTTCAATGAAGTTGCTCTATCCAGTAGACCTATCCATTCGCTTTCGATACACTGAATGCTGGATGAATTGTATACTGAATGGACACATACTTATTCATGATTTCGATGAAATCCTGCTTTGGCAGTGAATCATCTTAACCTGACATTTTAGCAAGAATGATAAAAGTTGGCAAAAGTACCGTCTCTCCATCCGCAAGAAAATAAAGTTTAGTTGTTGTCGCATCTATACGAGTTGAGATTGTATCCACTGTGAGAGACTCTAAGAACGCTCCCAGCGGCCCTCTAAATGAAAATACAGCCTTGCTTGACTTGTTAACCCTCTCGCGGGGTACCTTGCCTGATGTATAAATCCACCCCCTCATGCCCCTCCAATATGTCAGTCTAAAATAAGTGTGCACTCTGTCAACATAATCCACGTACTTCTCCAGTGGAAGTTTATTATTGTAGTTCAACTTTTCAAAGTAGGATCATCGTGTAATCCTTTTACCCATCCCCGAGGTTTACTGGAAAAACTATAAACATCTTCAAGCTGATCCATAGGGCACAGGTAATAATTAAGTTAAATGTCTCCTGTGTGTACTTCTTAAGCCTATAGGAATAGAATCGTTGAATAAAGAAGAGACAGAGAAGTTCAACATCTTGCCGATTCCATAGTTCTTGCGATGCCTTCTAAAATGACATGCTTTACCGTGTTGTGTTGCATTTATCATCTAGAGGCAGGTAGGCATTGCAAGGTCAGCGTTAGTAAAATGTATCTAAAGTCTGCCTAAATATTCGTTAATTATCAGAAGTTCTGATAAAACCAGTATATATTTTTGCTTATCTATTCACAACTTTGTTTAATGCATTGTTCTGGGTAAGCAGACGGAATGTTGAAAGATCCTAAATATATCACAAGGTTAAACGCTGAATCGTTATGAAAATGTTCTCGCTGAGAATCAACTAAAGCTGAACTCCTGCGAAATTCGATGTAAATGTTTCGTGACGTCAAATTCACTTCTGTCTCGCATTCGCTTGAAGCATGAACCAGCCTGAAGTCAAGTCCAGCTGGTGTCAAGATCATCGGGCTGACAGGATTAAGGAGGAACATTTCAATCAAATAATAACATTTGGCACTAACCATTGCTTATTGTAAACAAAGTCATATATTCCATGACTGTAAGTTAACATGGGTTTCTCCAATGTATTTTGACAAAAAATCACATACAAATCGTCTCCTTTTTTGACACGACAGGTTCAGTTTCAATGGAAATGGCAGCATTGAATAGTTGACGAAAGGGTTTTAGCACTTTTATATTTGTCTTTAAAAAGTATTCAAAAAACTGGTGTCATTCTTCTATACTCAATACTGTACTTTAAATTGGCTTTTTGCACTTGACTTGGAGGCATCAGTTGAAGGCGGTTTTTATTTTTTTTTAATAATTTGATATTAAATGGTGAGTGTGCCCATGTATTGATAAATTTAGCAAAGCCTTCAAACTTTATATCTGCTTCATTTTAGCAGCAACAAAATCGATGAAAAATTCTTCTTTATATTCATTTGTATTGGATATTGCGCCTTCGATTGTAACCATGACTACGACTGAGCTAATTAATAATTAGAAGGTCAATATTGTTACGCGACCTTTTACCACAATGTCAAGCGGGCTATTTATTCTCAAAGCAATGCTTATGGTGTGAACTGTGTAACTAGGCTTAGGTGAACATGACATCATGCATTACAATTAACAAAAAAAATATCGTAATGTCCTCGGGGGAGCATCGGAAGAGAAACAAAGATGATAGCAGGTAAACAAAGTGAAATTTTTGGGTTAGAAGAGCATGACAAAGACGATAATTTGTTTCATAATTAACGTTATCAGCCGTACGAGTCCTTCGTCCCTGGCGAGAAAGATGATATTCAACGTCAAGGGGACAATGAAAAACACTTCGCCAACAGTTCCCGGCAGATGTGTTTTAAAAGAGTAAACTCCCAACAACACAAAAAGCTCCTACAACGTGTGCCATTTTACTGACAAATATTGTTGAATGTTTTTTTGGAATTTGCTTTCTTAGTATCTGATTTGGTGGTTACTAGGTATAACTGAAACAGGAACAACTCATTATTTTTTTTTACACAGTGAAAATACTGCATGGGTAGCTTTTTTCACTCTGAAGACAAAGACATTCTGCTGTTAAATTTTGGTATGCTCGACAACAAAACAAAAAAAATTCAAATTTAACCAATGGTAGAAGAACATAAATTAATTATTGACCAAGGTCATTTTTAATGTTCTACGATGTTGATTATTTTTCT
Organism: Acanthaster planci; assembly: GCF_054643075.1. Taxonomy (NCBI): domain Eukaryota; kingdom Metazoa; phylum Echinodermata; class Asteroidea; order Valvatida; family Acanthasteridae; genus Acanthaster; species Acanthaster planci. Next base: position 14,060,750 of record NC_141784.1, read on the forward strand.
CTGACTGTGAATCATCAAAACAAGATTAGGCCTAGATGGGAATAGGCCTATACCCATGATATATAAAAGGTTTATCTAGTATATGTGTACAAATATTGAGAGAACAAGCAACCAATTACACCCGAGTGAAGTTGCTAAATCAAATATAAAAAAAGAATAGCAACTTCAGTTTCGTGCTTAGACACCATCGGCAGCATTTAGAATTATTTGACTTTGGCGAACATAAGTCATGGAGTCTGACCATGAATTCAGGTCACATTCACTGAACGTGTTTAACGTTCTATTCCAATAATGCCGCCCGCACCATCAAATATTCCAATTCAAACAATCGTGTTGATTCAATACGAAATCACAGACCCACAGTAAGATTGGAGACATGAAGCTGTGATGCTGACGGGTACAGCATCATGCGGTTGGAGCCCGGTGAGAGACAAAGCCAGAATTACTGTTTAACTGTTTTATCAACTGACAGCTAGAGTGGTGCACTATTGGCCAAGGCTTCCGACCAAAGCTAATCTAACCTAGTTACAGCATCCAATTGTTAACCCAAAATTCAAATGGGTCTCATAATTTTGTTCGCTGTCAACATCTGTCACCTTGTGTTTCCTAACAAAACATTGACGCATGCTGTGTTATCCCCTTCCTTAAACTCCAATATTAAAACACCATGCGGCAAAGTACATGTCACCTTTTCTCATAGTCAAAAAGAAGACGACACAAAGCCGTGCATCTTTCCTGTACGTATTATAAATACTTGATTGAATCATTCTACATGGCATGATCAATCCTTCGTGCTCATCCCAGATAGATAACCCGACACAGCTTTTGAGGTGTGAAACTCTTTATCTTTCTTATTCTCTGTTAGGTTTTTGGCTTAAAAGAAATGGGATGCAGCCTGCGCGGAGTTAATTAAGAACCAATTGGATTGAAGATCGGACGTAGGGAAATCCTTACCTTCTTGCGTCGTCCCAATTATCGGAGCTGAGTGCTGCGCGTCAAAACGGATTGGGCAAGTCGGTCTGTGAATGGGATTATGGAACTCGTTTGGCAAGGTGTCATCTCTTTTATTGGTTCAGAAAACGGGCTAGTAGTGCTTGTATATGGAAAAGTCCTGATAGAACAGAAGCGCCTTTTTCAATTCTAATATTTCTGAATGGTTGGATTCACACATTTTAAACGGCATCATCATGGCCGTGTATTCTGTTTGGACAGTGTGCTTATGATGTGTGCTTCTTGGTGATTTCATTAAGGTCATTCAACTCTCAATCATGACGGCTTTACGAAAGTAATAATTCTGTCTTAAACATTTGTCCACCGGAACAGTTTTTATGTCAAAGCCAGCAATGAATGGTGTAACCCCAACAAAATGGAATGAAAGTTTCTGAGTAGAGGCTACTTGTAAAAGGTTAAAGAAATATTTTATATTCTAAATCGATTTCTTAACAGAAACCGACACACTCAGTTCTCTCAATCATCAGAAAATGTATTCTGTTTAGGACGCACAATCAAGTGATTTCGCTCAAGTTAATTAAATAGAAAGGTTTGCGGTTTCACTATGCAAAAATATTGTTCCTAGCATGTGTAGTTCTGAAAAGAACTGGAGGGTATTCAACGTTACAGACATTATATGCTCTGTCCGTCGTCAGGATTGATGCCATTGGTTTTGCCGAAGCTGGTAATTCCATTCATTTCGCTTGTAGAGTTTAGAATTGTTTGCGATAATGTTCAAATAGGAAGTTGCATCAGTCAGTTAAATAACACCTATTCGTCATTTCATATGACATACGATTCAGTAAGGTTTCTGCCTTGGGCTCTTTTCGATTTATGTGCGATCCACTCAGTACTTTTCACATTCAAAATAAATCATAGCAACACGACACGGACAAACAGTAAGCAGAAGCGACGATGAAAGCAAAGGCTACATGGACTGCTGAAATACGCTTTTATCGTCAATTTTTGTTCACTCATTTCTTACTTTCTCAGTGTTAATTTTCTTCGGCGGTATATGAATTCATAAATTATACATTTCAGCATTGCCGTTTAGTGAGTGCACTGAAACCTATCGTTTCCAAAAAGTTGAAATGAAATAACGACCTTCTATTTTAATACAACTATTCGTATTCCGAAAGAGAAGAACACATTTTTTCGTGTGCTGTTTTGTTGGTGCGAATGTTTAAAAAATGAAAACTCTGTAACATAGCCAGCTTTACTTTAATGTAGCCTATCTTACATTGGACGGAAGAATGTTTCTGATGAGCTCAGAAATGAACAGAATCCAAAAAGGGAAACACGTAATTTAGCATTGTTTTTAACAACACGAAACCGCATCACCTTAGTGTATGTATACACAATTGTTTTTCTTATTGTCAAAAAATTTATGGGTTCTTGGTTCAGCTTTTGAACTGGAATTCTTGATACTAAGTCTATATATAAGTAGTAGTCATGGATCTTAAGAAATTAAACTATTGTATATTTCCAACAAATCCCAAGATACCTCGTTCACTGAAAATATGTGGAGCTATACGCGGATTAAAAGAGACAATCTGTCCCTTTACAAACCTTGATGACCTTTTCTCTGATGAACGGAAGCTGTGGATTTGCACTGAAAGACTGGGAATTGGTTTCATGGTTTTCCACAAGAAGAAAATCTTTCTAACCTGAAATAGACAATCCCGTTCCCGAAAAACCGTTTTGTTTGAGATGAAACTGTCCATCCTAATGAATAACAATATGATCACGTTTTAACATTTATGTGGCTTATATCCTGTAAGGGTTTGACTGAACTGACAAGTGCATTTTAACTTGACATTATGCAATCATTTGGTGTTCTATACTTCTGTTATTGAACAAATCATTGAATTGAACACACGTTAAACCAGTCTGCTGTGATCATGTTCTTTAAATTAAGGAGGAACACTTGTGTAAAAGATATAAATTTGTATCAACATAAACACAAATGTGTTGTTCAAATTCCAGGAAATAAATCAGCCTTATAGCCCCTGAAACATTGGATGAAAATGGAAACTTTGCTCTACTGACATGCCGTTAGAGTTTATAGGCTATCCCGCTATACTTTACAAATGAATTAAAAGAAAGAAAAGAAGGGAAAAGGGAAGAAACGGAACGCGTATACGATTCCACTGAACCTTCAACTTTACGGAATATGCAAATAGTTTAAAGCTGGGTCACTTTTCATGAAACAAACAATTGTTTCAACAGAACATAATCGTCTTGTGAGTCATGAGGATCATCGAATTAATTAGAATGACTGCCGTAATACGAAACGACAGGTGCAGCTATAAGAGTCTGTGATGGTCTTGCTTGAGTGCCTGCACCATTTGCAAAACAAATTACAAACGTGCCAAGGAAAAACTAAACATGAACATGCAAAGAAACATGAAATACAATGAAACAAGAAACCTCGATCAGTGACAGGTTAACTCTTCTCAAAATCTATAGATTGCCGTTTGTGAAAAGATTCTGGTTTCAATTAAGGTTTTTGGTTTTAGATTCTCAACCAAAGAGGTTTCATAATCAGTTGTCCTCTACAGAGGAGAGGTATTTCAATGCGATGAGATCCCAAACGTCATTTGCAGACAATTTAATTACTTTTTTTCAATTTCAATGTATTTTTAATGAAAATGTTATAAGTAAATTGAAGTTTTCACTCAGTGGGGTTTATCTTCCAATACAGTTACTTTCTGGCAGAAATTACACTCTGACTACTCTGATACAATATCCACTATCTCTTAAACACTTTGCATTGTAAACTTTAAAAGGAAATGACGTCTGATGGTATAACGCTCATGTTTCCTTGTAGTAGATGTTGTTTTATATCCTGTATGATTGTTTTCTCAGCACTCGGTTACACTCGGTGCTGCTGTAAGAGTCATTTGTATACGCTATTAACAACTTGCTTATTATTTGCACATAGCCAAGCTGTGGACGACGGGGCAACATGTCTTGTTTTAAAGCAGGTATTTAGACAAGTTAGAAGATTTCAGAAACATACCAGATTGTCATTATGTAGCAGTCGTGGTTCTCAAAATTAAGATGCTTCTACCGTTGCTTCCACCAAAAGCAACTATACCGTACATAAATACTCGTGTATGGTGAAATAATAATTCTTTAAATTGCAATTATATTTCCAAGTTTGATAAGCATACTATGAAAAACAAATTGAATTTGGAGGGAAAAACAGTAAACACTGAACAAGAAGGGAAGAAAATAATTTCCCCTTTCATTTTATATAAACGAAGGAAAAATCAATTTTACGTGTAATCAAAATTGGGGAATTTGTTATCGAAGTTGTCTAATGGGCATTGCTGGTCAAAACGCTTTACGAGTTTTCAACCATACATTCCTGTACTTCCTATAAATACACTTAAGCCAAATCCACAGACTTTCTGACAGAACATAAGTTTACCAGTTTCATAACAAGTGCTAAAATGAGAAGAGCTTACCTGCTAACACAACTGCTATTGTCGATATTACCGCCAGACTTGAAGATGCCATGATTTTCTGAAGTTCAGACAAATAATGAAAGATTTTGCAACGGGTAAAGATTGAGTCGACTTAACCGCCCAGTTGTGAATGGGTAAGATGTCTGGCTTCAACTCCTTGTCTCTCCTGGTTTTATATGCACCCTCAGTTGACGACAGAACTTCACCGATCGGCAGCCTGCTGGGAACACGCCAACATAAAATATTCAAGCCACTCTTGTAATTCCCTCATGCCATTCATATGAGTCGCGTGACGTCATGGGTATTGGCATCACCACTGCTGTCCGCCTATTCACAAATCAGTAAAATTGAATTCCAAGAGGTTCACTTTAGTACGAAGTAAAAACGACTTCTTATTAATGTGATTTGTTAATAGTATTACTTCGACACTTGGTGGGTTTGATTCGATCGACACTATGTTGCCACGGTTTAATTTCTACACACAGAAGTGAATAGAAGGATTCAAGAGAATTTTTACAGCTGGGGAGTATTGATTTTTTCCCCTGCAAAATACAGATTCAATACCATGTGGACTACTATGATGCGATGCCAGCTATTTATTTTACGGGTTTAAACTGGTATTTTACACAATGTGAAAGTCGAGATAATGTTGTAACTTGAGGGAATCATGCTTCGTCTGTGACCGCTTTATGGGGACTTATCGCTCGATATCCTGATAATGGAGAGCAATGACTCAAATTCATCATCTCAAACAGCAGTTTCATGGAAGAACTTCAAGGAACGAGTTGTTGTTAGCACTGGCAATTATGCATGTCAGTTTAAAGTTGTGTAATTGAATTCAGAACAAAAAGGGAATATATTTCAGATAAAAGCCATTCCTCTTCAAGTGTTCACACGTCATAACTTTAAACATTCAGGACAGGATTTTGTGTCAGAATGGTGTCAATTTTGATACTGCATTTGTTTCTTTATCGACAAAAGTGAACACGAAACAGACAGGTGTCAAGTGGGTAACTTGACAATGACTATTATGTAAGAGTACAAAGCAAAAACCATCCGTGGCTCAGGAACACTATCCGTTTATCACATATTGTTTTGTAATCTCTTTTGAAATTCGTGGGATTTGGTTACTAGGGGAAGTGGAAGGTTCTCATGTAGCATGAGAGCAGGTGCCTTTTCCCTTCCCCTGGCGAAGGGTTAATGCCCTCATGTTTAGCTAAGTGTTTCGAATGCAATTATCGAAAGCGTGTTACCTGAGTAGCTAGACGAGCTACATGGGGCAACGCCGCTTGGGTGGTGGTCGGAAGGTTTAGGTTGTACATTTCAATTAGAGTAATGGGGAAAACTTACAGCACACTCTGGACTTGACTTGCATGCAGAAGCATGCAGAAGTAACGGTAAAATAAAATTTGTTTTGTTAACTAAATACGTGAGCACGAAGCAAGCAAGAATATGAACAATTGTCAGAAGTTTGCGACGAGCCAGTTCAGGAGGCCTATTTCATAAACAGCAAGGTCATTTGAAAACAAACACCGGTGAATAACTGCGCTGATTGGACAGACTTCACTGTTGATCTTCATAGTAAAGACTTGAGGACACACGTACGCTTACACATGGTGAGGATTCGGAAACGTGGACAGCTGGCTGTGAGGGTTTGCAGGGTTTTGCGCATGGGTATTTTGTAATATCGAGGTATGTTGGGGAATCGTATAAATCAATCTCAATTTTCTTAGCTCAGAAATATTCTTTAACAAAGATGTTTAAGGGATGGGACGAAAAGAAAGAACGTATGTTTGAATTTCGATAGATACATTGCATACACAATGAGCTCGTATGAGTAGTAGTTTACTTTAAAAGTTATATACACCTACAATTTAAATGAGCATGGACGTTGATTGGCATGATAGACCAAACAAGTTAACAATCTCACACGTGGGCAAAATTTAGGACGTTATGCATCAGCAAAATCACTTTGATTTTAATTGGTCCTCCACGCTTGGAAGATTGCTCATAACAATCAAAAGCAAACAACTTTACTCAAAGTATGTTTCAGATGAGCAACAATGCCCATGATAACAGATTAACTAATTCAACGAAACCCTATTTGAACTGCTCCTGACACGACCTCATCATGCACGCACTCTTGTTGGCAGTATTCCGAGCATGGAATCATGGCTTCCTCAAATTATTTGTCTTTGCCGAGTGAATACGCCTCAGTTGTCAAGTGTTTTTGGAATTCTATCTTTTAAAGATAACAAGCAAAACGAATGTCAATGAAAAAACTGAGGGCATTTACCTAAACTTAATAGTTTCCAATAAAAAGACTGTACAATAATGATGACGTAGGTTCAGAAATTTGACTGGAAACCGATCATAGGCTTATACATTTTATTTGGACAGCCAGTTGTATTGTCAAAGCCAAATAAACAAAACTTTCCACTATATGCCAAGTATGGTACATGCATTGAGAATCACTTTCACATTGGTCACTGTCGATTAGGCTAATTGCGGTCGGTGTGGTTTTTTATTTAAAAAAAGAAGAAAGAAACTAACTACGGAAGGGCAAGTCCAGCTGCGCGGTTATCGAAAGTGCGCGCGACGGTCTGGTGTGATGACCGTCATTCAAACTTTCAAACCTCACCAATGAAACGCGTGCGTACATAAGATGTAGGGCGCCTCGTCCTATCTGGTCTTTATGATCAATGGACCTCAAACAGGCCTAAATGACCTCTGACGCTCCTCCTTTTGAGCATGCGCCGTTGGAATACAGAACTGGTTCACTTTGAGATGAGCGGATATGAGGTTGGATTTGGGGGGCACCCCCCCCCCGCTCATTGCTTTCTCAGTTTTACAATGTTTTTAGACACCTATGTCAAAGGTTGCAGGCCCCCTAAATGGCCTAAACCTTGCATTTGCGGTTAAGGACAAAACAAAGAGCTTAAATGGATTCAACATGGGCAACAAGTATTGTAACCCCCCCTGCCCGAAAAGATTCGAAAGTTCCCAGAACAAAATCCTGGATGTGCCCCAGATGAAATTACTTTTTGTTTGTTGGTTTTTTTTTGTTTGTTTGTTTTTGTTTTATTTATTGGTAAGTTTGACGTGCGTATGGAGGTGGCATACCTTTTTAAATCATGCAATTATGGCACAGAAAACTGGCATATGCGCAACGAATGTAAACCAGGCGCTGTTCGGGGGGTGGAAAAGCAGTCGCAAAAGTTAAAAGGTGACGTCACGTGCGAAAGGTTAAGCCCCCTCCAAAAATGGCTCAAGAACCGCGCCAAATTTAAACCCAAACATTCTAATTGGCAAGTTCATTTGGAGTATGGCACGAGCGATCCATATTTAAAAGGAGTAACTTGCACGGTCAAACCATGGAGGAATAAACGGTACAACTTACATACTCAACAACGTACGCTCCTGCCCTGGGTTATATAGCGATGTGTACGTGGACATGGTGATAACATGACAATTACGAGAAGCTGGCACGATGTACTGCAGGGGTGCCAAGAGCACTTCATTAAAGACCAAAATCTTCAGACATCAATCAAAATAAATTGCGGACATGAGCATAAGTGGATGATTTTCTTCCAACTGAAAACTGATAGTGATGGACCCACAAAGTTAGCATTATGTTAGACTGGTCCCTGTCCCTCTTATGTAGGGACCGATAGCTAACCACGGTTTAACGTGTGTGATTAGCCCTGTCAATTTGGAGACTGAATATTTAACTTTTTGTCATGCCCAATAGCAATGCTTTAATATGTACTATGTTTCAGCGCGGCGGAGGAGAAAACACAAGGGCCTATCCTTGCTTAGCCTCCGTTGATCAACACTGTGGTTATTTTTGTTTTCGATGATTATCATCAATAAATCATTTTACGGCAATTTATTTCTAATCAGTGGTTATTGTGTTAGATTTTAGACAAACGATTAATTTATGGTGAAGTTGTTTTCAGTAGCGAAGAAGAAAAAGCAAAACTAATTTGTACATTGAGTGGGTATCGTTTCCATTTACATACACCAGGCAGGATTCTGCCGGATTCATTACCCGCTACTGGACCCTACATTCAGAGGACATCTGTAAGACGTCTATAGACTACGTATGGGACGGGAACAAGTCTAATATTATGTTTAAAAGTGCATAGATTATTTCATAAGTGTTTGTTCGACTTGAATCAACTCTCGTGCTACGATTACAACCTGAACCATATTCACATGTGAACCAAGTCACGATGCCTCGAGCTTATCAATAGGCAATCGCTGAATTGCACGCTGTAATAGACTAATTTGTATTTCATCACGCCATCCATGGAAACAGGTACTTGACCAGAAATATTGCAATCATGAACATCGCACTGGACATTTTCAGTGGAAACATCATCACAAACAACTTGGTGAGCTAAATATCTTTAAGATCGTAAAAGCACTGTCACCATCAAAATAGCTATTGGTGGACAATCATGACAAAACTAATGGTGTTTTCAAAGCCAAGTTTTTTTTCGATACAAGCCAGTTATCACAGTAAACATTTTAGTCATTTAGTCCTGCCTTTAATTATGTCAGAAATTACTTATTGAAATAAGTCCGGCAAGCCAGATCAATAATGGAATATAACTAACAGTTTGTCAAAATGACTTATTTTAATCAGTCCTGGATATATCCAAGTGTCTGAAAGGACTTAACGTTAGTCATCTGATTTTATAGTCAGTCATTCAAAACTGCGACCAATCATATTAATCATTTTAAAACAAAAATAAAGGAAACTGTAAAATCTTTCATCTTTGTAACGATTTATTACACATTGTCATCCTAATGGGGCAAAAATTAAAAATAAATCATTAAACAAGAGAATAGTAAGAAAATATGAAGTTTAAGATACAATCTAGTTTGACATAAATTATGTCTATAAGCAATAAGCGTCATCATATGCAAATACATCGAACAAAATCAGCACGAAATTTCAACTAAGCTGCAACTGCATTTAATAGCAATTTAGGCATTATGCATGCAAAGCATACGCATATTGTACAAAGCCCCAAAATACTATGAACTATATAACATAACACCTGATTTAGATTCAACGGTCAAACCTCTCATGTAATATAGTGATACGTGTACTTTGAATGAAATACATGGTTGCTAATTGATCAAGTTCATCTTAAGTCACGCAACAACTTTTGGTACTTCATTATTGAAACTCTACACACAGTGCGAATGACTGAATAATTACAAGATTTCCGTTGTAATACAGTGAATTTCGGACCTGCGAAAAGGTTCTTCAAAATGTATTGCATGTTGCTTTTAATTTTGTTGATCAAATAGCAATACTTTATAGCCGTGCATATCCAAATTTCACTTAACAGCAATTTTGTCATCTGATCTTCACCATTTAAGTAAATTTCAACAAAAACCTAGTTTTCACAGAAAGTAATTCCCTAAAAAATTAAGCTCAAATAAATAAATAAATGAAGTAAAACTAACTTGGTTCATATTTTTTGGTAGTAGAGTGATGTAATCTAATGAAGAAACGTTGCCTTCAGTTTAGCTGTCCTTGGATGACATTCTTGTAATGACACTCGCTAAATGTGAACACATTTGAACACAGAAAAAATATTAAGGACATTATAATAAAGGTCATTAATAAATGCGTTCAAACATTCTGTATGAAAAACAAAGGACACATACAAAACAAAAATAAGAAAACATGGGGTAGGTGGGGGTCACGTGTTTGTCTGTTCATGAAAATGGTTCAAACTTGTTCCATGTATTTCGGGGCAATGCATTTCTAAACATAATGTGTTTAGTTGTACCTTTCACATTATGACTGTTCGTAATATGGAAAAGTTGCCCAGGAAACACTGGCATGAACGCTAGAAACACCGTGCTCGCTCAGGCATATGTGCTGAAGATTTTCTAGTACAGTCACCTGCTGGTAGCCAAAAGGTAGTCAAAAAGTGTGTAAGGGGCATATACCCCCATCCCCCGTCCATGGTTCCGAGAATTTCATGACGTCACCTGTCCTATTTTTAAAGTAACAGTACTCTGAGTCTCAGGGTTTAATGGGGGTGTATTTCTATGCAAATTGAAAAAAAAAAACTAAGCAAACAGTAATATCATGTGGGGCAAGTACCATCGCTTATGCTGCTTGCGTCATAAAACGTTGGTTTTCGTTTTTATATTTTTGCCACCGACATTCTTTCTGTTTTCATGTTGCATTTTTGACGCTGGTAATGACAGTCTCCTTATGAGGCGGGGTCAAAGTTGAACCTTAAAAGAGCTGAAGCAGAATCAGCCCCCCCCCCGACATTTTTCCGATGTCTCCGCAGTGTATTTTTGCAGGAGCTTAACCTTTAGGATATTTTAGAGTAACTCTTTACAGTCATTTTGATACCAATTTTGTGATAGTTGAAGGTACTTTTCTAGTGCATCGTCAAGTTTTCCGAAACAGATCATCCATATAAACTTCCACCCGGGGTACTCAATGCTGAGGGCTGGCACGCCTGTAGCCTTGACCTTCGAATGACCTTAACAGCAAAATTGTTTGTTTGAAGGACTTCAAACTCCACAATTGTCATGATAAGGAGTTTGTCAAGTTTCAAAGAATCGAGGGAGGTACAGCCGAGTTCTTGGGTGCAGAATCCACCCCCATCCAGCTATGAGAGGAGCCAAAATAACCCTGCTATTTTAGGGTTAAGCCAAATCCCAATCTTTTACCTTATTGATCACTAATTAACCCAATAATTCATTATTATTTTAAAGTGTGCCATGTTGTAGGGCACTCTCTGCCCAATTTGGCGTCCACTATTTGAACATCATCTTTCTAATTACAAGTTAATTTGTAAATTGCTTAAATATTTTAGATGGTTTTTATTAACATTATTTTGAAGGTAATGGAACAAATGTTAAAAAGAATGAGCTTGAAGAAAGGTGGACGTTTGCATATAAGGGGACTCCATATTCCCTCAGTCTATAAATTGTGCGTCTGAAATGACATCATAGCAGCAGCGCCTTGAATTTGAGTAAAGAGAGCAGTGGAACATGGAAGGTTTTTTTTTTACCTTTTGAATATATCTCTGTCATTTGATTGGTGAGTCGTTTCATGTGTCATTGAAATATTCAAACAAACGCACGGCGCGGCCGCGTCTAAAACAGAATTTACATTGCACAAGTGAACTAAATTTCCATTTTGCAGTCATTAAAAACTTTCTGAACCTGTAGGCCAAGCATTAAGAAATTTTATTCCGGTGGGCATTTATCTAGATGTATTCGGGCACTGTATAAAAACTTTACAAAACATTCAGAATAACATGCAGTGAAAGGCTGAATATTCCCTTTCATTTCCATTTCATCTCGAGGAAAAGAACATTTCATCTGTCATCTCATGGATACGTGATATCAAAGAGTATATATTCTTTTTGTTGACGGGAGATCGAAAATATATACAGTATTCTCTTTGCAGCAATGTGAGTAATGGATTACTCATTAGCATATCGCGCTAGATCAGCCAGGCTGGTTAGGTCCATCATGGTAGGACTGTGACTTACTAATCAAATCAATATCGATCTTATCACCACACCTCGACGCCCTTTACATTTATTGATTTTTTATTTATTTTTCCATCGCATCTCACCAGCCAGAAACAAAAGGCAGCTTAAAGGGCGTCGCAAGGGGACCCCCCCCCCGAAAAAGGAAGGGGGGAAATGATAGAACAAACGTGAAAGCAAAAAGAAGGAGAGGGAAGAAAGCTACCGATTCGCTTGAGAATAACTCAGAAATGACCCCCTCCAATTGTTATTGGTTTAACAGTTCGCTGCTAATTAGTGCTTTCCCCTCCCCTGAAAATCTTGGTTCCCCCCCGAAAAACATCGCGACGCCCATGGTAAATGTTACCATTGTCCCCAAAGGCTGTGCATTCCCTATATTATTTTGGGCATATAACTATACATAACGAATACATGGCTACAAAGCATTAGGCATGCATGCTAAACTGAATTTGAAAAAAAACATAACTGTAACCCTTGCAGAATCCCATCACAACAAACCGTCGTACTGTCTCTTGGGACGGTCATTTTGAACTGTCTTTTAGCACATTTTGTGAATACATTACATCAGAATTACACGCTATGGTTCGAGCCATACACTGTACACTATTAAGCCTACTTGATAAGACTATTTTTTTTTAGTAAAACAACCGGGTTGGAGACAACATCAGTTGCCATTAGCTGCGAAAAAAGAAAAAAGAACTTCCAAAAATATGACTCAACAGACGAAATGTAAAAATACATCTCATAAAACGAACCTTGGAAATATATTTGTCTTTCCTTCCAAAAATAAAAACAACATTTCTAAATATAGATCTTATAAGAACAAACTTTAGAGTATATATCTCGAACAAACGAACTTTGGAAAAAATATATCTTAAAAATGAAGCTTAAAAATGCACTTCATAAAAACAAACTTAGAAAAAATACACTTCACTTTTTGAAAAGTAATACTTGCTGGCACTGCCCGGCTTTCGTAACTACATAATCTCTGATCGTGTTAAGAACAAAACTTTTGGCAACTTTGTCTTCAAGAAATAAATTACCAGTACTGTCAATCTAGGCCTTTCTTGGGTATGTTGTGGTCTTGTTGAACAACGCATATCAAAGCCAATAATAATAAAGTGTGTTCTGAAAATCCTAAGCGTACAATGTCAAAAACACCGATGGTTAGATCTTTTTCGTACGCAGCCCCTGAATTACAGAATAGGTTGCCTGAAACAATCAAGGTCATTTTCAAGCATAAAGTAAAGACCAATCTTTTTAAACTGGCTTTTCTTTAACCATATTTACTGCTCATTTTTCTCTTGAAAATTGTGTGCAAAACACACCAAATATTGATTGTCATAGCCGCAGTATTAATGTTTGTAGTTACATTCTCAAGCTTTCAGTTGGGACCTGTTTTAACCGGTTTTTATGTAATTTGTGTGTTAATGAAAGTTTTTGCAATTACACTGACATATTTTGAAGTAGTTTGACCGTGTAAGTGGTTTCGATTCCTGGTTTAAAAGTAATTTTAGAATTACTTCTTCGTGATGCACGTTCGGTCATTGTTATGGCGATTGCGTAATACAAATTTAATTTATTATTATTTAGACCTAATATACTACTATTAAATGTAACTAACATGTGTGCAAACGCTGCATTCTCCTACTGTTCCGATGATAACGGACGCGACTCTTCAGAGCCATCTCGACAAACACATGTACCTCAATACTTGTACGGCATGGATTTAACACTTATGCAACAATGACACGAAAAAGCAAGGTCGAAAAACAGCTCCTTTTTATAATGCACTACATCAATTCCACTGGTCTTTCCTCACGGACTTAAGCAATCGGACAGAGTTCCCTGCTAGTCGTAAGTAAATCCTGCTTGAAAACAACTACATGTACGTCTATGACGGACCGACGGAAACCTCGTTTTCCAATTGCCAGATATAGATATTTTTTGACCAGAATATCCTTTGAAATCGTTTAACAGTTACCGTGTAACCGGCCAACAGTTTAATAACACCAACCATTGGACAATTTCCGAATCGTCTGTATTTTGAATTGGTGCCTTCAAAAAAAAGTTCTGTTTATACTTTTCTTGATGCATTTACGCTCATAAACATCAATAACAACTGATTAAAATTAATTCTTTCGGGAAAATGAGATTTTGAATTGATAATGAATCGAGATTCGTTATTAAATCTGAAAATGATGAAAATGCCTGCGACATTGATGGAAGAAAACCCGCAGGCAAGACAAAGTTTACCTTATGTTTCTTCCAAAGTTACTTTTAATAATATAAATTATATGAGTCTCGTAGCAAATTAATATTGATGTTCGGGTCTTAATCTTTCAATTCACTTGAGATCTCAACAATAAAAGAATGAAATGGACAGCTAAAGCTGACCTAACCAGCAGAGTAGCGAATCACAAACCAAGTCACGTCTATTCCTGTCTATTAAAAAGTGATCAGCCCAGCCTCCCTGTGGTCATCGGAAGGTATGAAATCAGTTGAATGTGCATAAGAGATTGCTTCCCATTTTTCAGGCTCAAACCGTCTGCATTACGAATTCACACACGTGTAAACCACCCAAGCTTTGTATTTTTACTTAATAAACAAAGCAAATATTAAACCGATATATAACCGATGTCATGTTGTTCGGAACAGTCGTCTACTGAGAGTCTTAAAGGGGTTCATACTTTCACAAAAGTTAAATAATACACTGTCTAATATGAAGCTACTTGACCTAATGGCCCATGATGGCTACTTAATTATCATTATTATTATCATCTTTGCCCTGGGTTACCCACTTTCAGTACAAAAACTGATTTTCCATGGGTCACAGCTGGTTGAATAGATGAAAATTAAAAAGTACACATAAAATGACCAACAGTAATATAACATAACACACACAAAATAATTGAACTAATTAAGTAAATAGTATAATAGTATGTATTTTACACTATTATAAATAGCTTAACTAGTTTGCCAAATCATGTTGATTTCCAAACTAAGTATAAGGCAAACATAAACGACACAACTTTAAAACAGCAAACCATTAACTTTTTAAGAATCATATTAACTCAATACGATTTGTAGTTATTAATATCGACGGTTCTTTTGTACACTGACTAACATTTTGGGGACGTCATGATCTCAAAACTGAGTTCCAAGTAATTGTGGTGTCACAACATTTGCCATCTCTCTGTATTACATTATTATTCTTATATTTAACCAGGCTAGCCTGTTCACTACAATGTGGTCTACCACAGGGCCCTGGGACAAGATATCAAAGGTGTAATTAAGTACAAAATAAAGTACATACAATAAAAGTAAAGAAAAGTGACTGAAACTTTAAACACTAAAAAAATACAAATTAAAATAGAAATGTGATAGAATAAAAAAACGAAATACTTAGGATAACAATTAATATCAAATGTAAAGAATATCAGATTAAATTAAAGTTAAAATAAAATAACGTTCAAAGTAAAATAAACATTGTGGACTATTTGCTAGGATTTTCCTGAAAGATCATTCAACATCGATTTCAGGTGTTCCATACTGACAAACCTTGTACTAACGGACTATGCCGATAACAGTTTGAGTTGTACTCGGGAATCATTAGCAATTCGGTGCTGACAGTCTCGTTCCATGGCTGTGGATATCAGAGACTTTCACATTGTGTTCAGATAGATAACATAGAACAAGATTGTTTACACACTAATACAAGAAATCTGCTTTAAGGTAAAGGGATCATTTTCTACGAGGGGAGTCATCGTAATTCATCAAATAGTTCGGTTCATGAAGAGTCAAGCCCTTGGCTAAAAATTATTCTAGCAGGTTACTTCTGTAATTTGACAAGTTTATCAGTGTGTCTTTGAAAACGGCCAGACCTGTTATATCCAACAATGATTACACCAACAAGTTTATAGTGTAAAAACACTCCAAGACTTCCACTCCCCTTAATGGTTCAACTCCAAATCGATTGCTCATTTCTTTGGTTTGACTGTATAAATTTAGTTTAAGCAGATTTCGAACGGTTGCTTTTGCAAAGACCTTTCCGCGAAGAGAAAAGCAGTTTTTTAAAATATACTTTAAATTTAGACAAATATCAAGCCAAGTTCACTTTAACTTGAAAAGCACATATCAGGTCAGGAGATTGCATGACACATGCATGTGTCACATTATCTTTTACACAAACAAAAAACTTGCACTGCTCTAGCTCTGTTTCATTCTAAATGAAATAGTATGGTATGGCTGTTTAAAAATATGAGAGACTATTATTACAGACGAATACAGTTCGTCTCAATTTGGAATGGTTAAGCTCATGCGAATGTTTCATTTTAAACGCAACAAAATATCAATAAATATTTCAAATGCAACTTTTATTGGCTGTATATTCATTTTAACTATGGGTCGACTACTTGTTGCAAAGATATTGCTTTGACGTCTTGTTTTTATCCATATTTTTCAGGGTTTTTTTAATGACTGGTCGGCAAAAGGACACTGCAGTCACAATTCCGGTCTACCTTCAACCTTTACGGAGATAATACAGAAGAGATCATCACTTTGCTCTCCCACCGTGACGGTTTAAGATGTGGTACGTGACTACGAAGGGAATTTCCTGGGTGCCTTCGCCGCTGGCGAGCCGCGGCTCATGCAAGATTGATGCGCGGGCCGCAGCCAGCCGCGGCTTTGGCGAAAATAAATTGTTGATTGAACGTGATCCGTCGCTACTCCGTTCCGCTAGCGTAGAGGTTCTAGCACTACGTACATGCAGGTATGGACCCGAGCGTTTCCCAACGGCAAGTGCTGTGAAAGATGTGATGGTCTATTCTGGGTCAGGTCTAAGGGGGTGATAACGACGGCAGTGATGTTGATAGTGGGGTTCATGACAGGTCCATTGGCTCCAACTTAGCACTAAAAAATGAAACACTTGGGCGTAACACGTCGGTGTGAATAAAAGATTGTTGTGATGGTTTGTGTACCGTGTATACAAGAGCGTAAAATGGCTCGTTAAACACAAAGCGTTCGCCACTTCAAATCAAGCGTCTACTCCCTATATCAATTATTATGCATCCTTGTTTTATCTCGCATACGGTTTCTGAAGTATTTGCACTTGTGCTGCAAGACATTTCTGGGTATTAGTTAAAAGCCAAGACACTTACGAGCTCATGACCGCACCTATTATAAAAGGATTGTTGTTATTAGTCACCAAGGTATGTGCACGAAATTAAACAATGATCCGATGTCTTGGCGTGTCTGCGTACTTTTGAATTGAGGTAATTCCAAATTAATGTGTGAATTACTGGATAGATTGAAGATGCGCTAAACTATGATTGTGTTCAAAATAAAAACTGAAAGAATGCGATTTCAAAATTTGTATATTCATGTACAATCCACTTTCAATTATTTTCTTGAATGATTAGTTGCACTATTAATCCAAGATTACGAGTGGGAGGATGGATTATTCTTACAAAGTAATGTGGAGGCGTACATGCACACACTCACACAATTTGTACCCATGTCCACCTCTGCAGAAACGTCGACCT
Organism: Acanthaster planci; assembly: GCF_054643075.1. NCBI lineage: Eukaryota > Metazoa > Echinodermata > Asteroidea > Valvatida > Acanthasteridae > Acanthaster > Acanthaster planci. The sequence continues at coordinate 14,078,303 of NC_141784.1, forward strand.
TGACAGTAATATTATCTTGTAAATAAAAAGGTGGTCCTGACAAACCAAACGCGAGTGGGTGTTCCGAGGAGATTGTGTGGTTGGACAGGATAAGTCAAATTATACCAAATCCAAGAAGGCTCGGTTGCTTCGCACATCTGTAGTTTAACCAATTGCTATAGCTCTCTACCAAGGGAGCGTAGGACAGGATGTGATGCAAACCCCCTCACAACCTTTTATTGTTTTAGGCTTTTCCCTTGAATTTGAGAAAACAAGTGTTTTTGTTATGTCAAGATTTTTGTAACCTTTCATTCTTCTCTACCAAATCCCTTAGACTTTGTACATGGTGTTTCTCGACGGGACTTCACCCAGCTCTTCAAAATGTTTAAAAAGTTAACTGACATTAAGACCTATGTTGAGGTTTTGCACGGAATATTGAGGTCATAATTATGTCATTACAATTCAAAATCATTTTCTTTTTACCCCTAGTTTCTATACAGCTATTAAAATAAGTGAAATGACCCTGCAGAGCCCAAGTCCACATAAACATCGCCGTAAACGTTTTAGTTAGTCAGTCACGTAGCAAGAACTGTTTTCCATTTCAAAATGAAATTGTCCTATTTTACCCGTTTCACTGTCTTGACTTGTTTTATCATTGCTTTAATTTTGGTTTTAAAATCTTTGTCATTTTGGAATATGTTAAAGACCACTGATTACGCTTCTGCACCCCCTTGCTACGCTTCTGCAAACAGCGGCGTTAACTTGGTCTACTTCAGCAAATATGCTGATGATTATAATTGACTGAGTTCAGCCAGGCACCTTTATCTTTTTTCCATATTTGTTTCATTTTGAAATGGATATGTGAAGTGAAACCTTTTTATTCATTTGGTGGTGTTCAGTCAGGCCTATATGGTTGGTGTGTGAATACTGCACAACCCCTATGGGGACATTTTCTGTGGATGCATAATGAGCAAATTCCATGCTTGTGGAATTGTCAAGCTACAGTGAATCGTGACCCTACAATGGAGAGCAGGTGCGGTTCTTCAAAGGTTCAAAAAGATGTCTGGACTTGCCCATTTTGAAAACGTGTTGCATGAATCACTGAAAAAATTCAGAGAACATTTTTTAATGTTCGTATTTCCAGAGATTTATTATTCAAAGTTTAAACCAATGTAAGTATCTTGAGCATTAGCCTAGACGACATTTTGAGAATGTCATAGGCCTACTCTAAAATATTGATACCGGCGAGATTATGTTAAAGGTGTACCGGTACCTCCCTTCCAAGCCGAACCACACCTGATGAGGAAGGAATCGATTCTAAATGAGTGAATGAAGGTAGGTCTCCACTTGTGACATTTCTTTTTTTAGATCGGAGGGCAAAGGACCATACAACATCTACGTTGCTTGTTGTCAGGAGAATCATGGCATGCTGTTTGGTACATTGAGCTCTCAAAAGTCAATTAATTTCAAAAACAGAAAACAAACCCCAATACTTTGACATCTCTTAACACATTGGGGTCGATCACTCCATACCAGAGGGGAAATGGATCTGCAAAGGCCAGCAAACCAGACATCTATGGTAAAAATCACTTTAGCGCTATAAAGGGTAGCTGCAATCAACTGGGTTTTATATGAAACTTCCATTTACGTTTGTCTCTCAGTTCACCATATTTTCGACTTTTGTTTTACTATCATAAAGGCTAATTTAGTGTCCTTTTAAATATTTATGCTAATGAATATTTCCATATTCAGGACCAAAACTGTGATGTCATACCGGACGAAAGCCTTAATGTTTCATTGGTTTGTACACAAAAAGTCCTGCATTTTTGTAGAGTCTGCTGGACAAATTTTTCTCTTTTCAGTGAATTTATGGGTTTCCGAGTTATCAAATTTATGCCGAAACCGCTCATTTTTGCTTTCGATGTTCTAGGGTTAGGAGTCCTCATATTTATTTCATATGTATAAATAAATGAACCAAACTTTTTACCATTAAACAAAATTAATATTTAAATTATGTTTATGAAATAGTTATAAAAGTAACCTCTTTCGTTCGAATAATTACACGACATCCTTTAAAGCCCCCCCACCCACATCATACTCTAATGACGACAAGCGGGACGACCCGCTAGGTTGTAAAATTCATTGAAACGTGGCTAGGACGGGATGAAACCAGGAAAATTGGGCAAAAAATTGTTCTGTTAAGATCGAACTAGGGTGATACTGCCTTTCTGACACGTGTATGAAGATAGCAATACGTACGTTTTCAGTACGATTAATTAAACTGAGCATGACTCCTGACTCTGCTAAGACGTAATAGGATCGTTCCACGATGTAAAACACTTTGATACGATTGTACCACGACGTAAAAGATCACGGTACGAAACTACGATGGTAATATGTTGTTGCTGCGTGTGTGACGTGTGCAGTACGCTTGTAGAAAGCTACCGTCACGTTTCCGAGCATTTACTTTACATATATTGTGCATTTAGGTATACTGGTTGAAAGAGTGCACCCAAGCAGTTCGGGCGTGGGGGGGGGCATAATTCGTCCTGATCGAGCTGCACTTGTATCACGTGTAATAAAGATCCTACAACGATGCCGATACGCCAAGACGTGTATGCCGTTACTAGGTTACTAATATCCTCTGTCGCCGCGATTTTAAGCCACTACGACCTTGCTACGTAAATTTTGAGCATGCTCAAAATTTTGCCCCGACCTCACCGTCCATGAGGACCATACCACGTCGCTATAAGTTCCAACTGAGTTCTTACAACTACACAAGATCTCACCACGATTGGCCTCACTCTCCCGATTTCTGAGGACGTACTGTAGTTTGTGCTCGAGTGTGATGGGGGTTTAACCATTAAATGTACATGAGCCGTACTCATCTTAATTATCGTTAACGATTGTTCTTGATGATAATTAAACTTCAGTACACAGATAACTGTTCATTCCCCAAAGTGGCAAAGAAATGGTGTTGACAGGTGGGGCCGGGTGGAGGGAAAACGTCAACCTCGTTTTGCAGCTGCAAGCTTTCTAGGTGGACAGTCTCAATGCAAGTGCCACACGAGGCTTTCACATAGGCTTTTGTGTACAATGTTAAGATGGCAGTGGACTGTAAACCCCATTGGCTTGTATATGACGAAAAAAAAGCTGCTGCGTAATCTTCTTAACCCTGGTCGCGTGCTGAAAGTAGTTAATGAATGGTTTTGCCTTCTTTGATAATGACGACTGATATCCCATGCTGTTTCACGATTAATCTTGTCTTTATCAAACACAACGGGAAGAGTTTCCATATACTGAAGAAGAAAACAAAGTTGCAGAAATATTATGTCTAAGAAAAATTCATTACAGCTACACTTTAAAATGTGCATCATCATTTCAACGTTGCTGACAAAATTGACCGTCAAAACAAGAGGCAGTCCTCCATTAACACTGATATTTCCGTTGGGAAGACGCTACAATTTATACGAACGATAGTCGTCCGAATTTCATACTGATTTTATAACCAAAAGGATGGAGGCAGGTTATCCTGAAAATCCTTCCTGAGCTTAACATCCGATTTATTTTGCCACTGACAGCTCGATTCTTCAAAGTGAATACTTTTAAATGGGTTTCATGATAAAAGTCTAACAAGGGTGAATCATGACATTGTGTAATTATGAATCACACGCATCTCTTCACAAAGCATTAACCGACAAAGATAATGCGTAGATCCATTGGGAACAATCGGCCATTCTGTGGTCTTAATGCGATTTTTTCATTATTTTCATGACAACTGTCTGTGGGAAATTAATCTAAACACTCTCTTACATGTGGAAAGATCAACTTAAATCTAGATATGACAGCACACTGGCAGTCATTCTGGCAGTATTTTGGAAAACTTTAGATCGTCCTTGTTATGCGACCCTAAATAAAGTGTTATTGAGATTTGCACACTAATGGGAGGCCTACTTCATTTTCAAATATTACCGGGTATACCTGGTAAACTTTTTGGCGTCTTTTTTCGGGGGGGATTGGGGGTGGACACCATGTATCACTGCCTTGATAACCCTCAGACAGCCCCCCCCCCCCGATACAATCGGACTTTGCAAGCTCCGTGCGTTTTTCGGTGCTATGAAATTCCCTTGATATTCGTCATGAATCTTACAATGGTTAATCGGCGTATGCCTTTTTTTCATTTTCTCTATATATTTCATTAAACCTTACAGATTGGAAGGCCCTGCATTATATCAACAAAGGACTGAGGTTAAGGGACAGTTAAGATTTAGGCCACGTGAACCCGCTCAAAAGGACAAAGCTTCAAGTCCAGTTATGGTTTGAGGCAGTTGAACCCACCAAAAAGGACCAAAGTTAAGGTCTAAAAGGCTGGAGTCAGGTGAAGCTGCTGAAAAGGACCAAGGTTAATAAGGTCTAAGTAAGGTTTGGGTCAGGTGAACCCGCTGAAATGACTTAGGTTAAGGTCTTATCCCTTGACTTTTCCAGGCTTTCCACCTTCAGCGCCTGTGAAAAATCCTTAGTTTTAGTACGATTTTACCAAAAGTGTTAAAATTAATGAATAGATGACTGCCGAATTGAAAGAAACCGGGGACAGGAAGAGACGATGAGAAAGTGAAAGGGAATAACTCGAAATGTGTCTAAAACGTAGCTCTCAACGTCTTTTTTAAGATCATTAATGTCATTTTTGCATATCAAAAATGGGACATTAAATGTCGAGACCCATGCCAGTGCTCACGGTTTTATTCTCTTACTTGGTAAATACACAGTAATACCACAGTAAAACAAAACCACAGATATCCAGTAAATTAAAATGTACTGTATAGTGTTGGAATCTGTCACTGTTTGAAGCAAAACGTTGATTTTTAGAACACAAATATATGAATGTGTTTTGTTTTGGCAGAACAAATGCGATGCATGTCATAAGGAAGAAGACTTTCAGTGTATGGAAAAGAAATTTGGTTAACCTGTAAGATAACTTCGTTAATGACTAGACTCAAAGGTATGTTCGATTAGCGTCCCTGTTTATTTACCGAATTAGCATAAAGTTCTACACATGGCTAGGTTGCAAACCAGTAAATAAGCAGCCACTTCCACTTTAGAGAGAATTTGAACATTTCTCAGGTGTTGAAGAGGCATCAAAATAAAGTTTAATTCTCATCTTTCATTTCTTTTCAACAATTTGGTTAACTGACGAATTTTGGAGATTATTATGCACAATGTAATGTAGCTGCTATGATGCTTTCTCCAACGTAATAGTGATTTAAAAACCGGAATTTTCCAAATAACATCTCAGCTCCCTGGGGAATACACAGCTCGATGCAGCCATTTGGCACAAAGTGGCTAAATAAACCACAGAACCATATATTCCCTCATAGGTACCCAATTACGGCTGGGTGGGGGAAGCAAGAGAAGGGCAAAGTGCCTTACCCAAGGGCGCATGCACCGTGGCCCCAGGCTGGATTCGAGCCTGCAACATGCGGCTTTACCCAGAGACTACGAATCCTACAGACCTTTTTTACCCACGTAACCAAATTCAAACAATACCACCACGTGTGGACTGCCTTGGCCACGGTGATCGTACATATTCCTACGGGCAGCTTCAACCACGTGCAAGCGCACGTGCGAACGCTGTATGATTGACCAGTTTATCTTGAATAAGTAGATTACCATCACAACACAGCAGATGTCGAGCACAATCGTGACATCACTGGAAAAAGGTCTATAGACGAGTTATATATTGTACTATATGTGCACATGCGTATAAATCACATATGAAGGCAACAAACTTGAGAGGTCCAACGACAATGTTCGGGGGCACAAATTTCAACTTCATTTTCACTCATCTGCTTTTTTTTCACTTTTCTTTTCGTAAAACCCTCTGCGCTGTACATTTTTCAATGTACTTTGTGACTTTGCAGTCGATATTTTGAATTTGATGAGGATGAAGACGTACATTGGTTAATCCTCATCGTTGATCAATATTACACTAACGAGTTCCAACATATAAGCATGTGGAGGTATGTGTGGAGGGGGAACAAAGTGGTACTCGTTACTCATCTGAACACCTTCAAATTAGTTAACTGAAATTTGATCCGTTTCCATATGTTTCATAACTATTATCTGAAGCGTCGGCATGAACGACAACAGCTAAACAAAATATTGGCTGACTTCTATCTCCACGCTAAACTTTTCAGTGTTTGAGATCACTGAGGCACTTTCACTTTTGCTGGATTGCATTCGAGCTTCCCTTTTTTACCCGTGTCTTGAGAAGACCTTCCATTATGCATGCATGTGTTTACTGTTGTGAAAAGGAAATCTGGGTTGTTTTCGTAACATTTCAAGGAGATAGATTGTGGACTAACGTAATTGTGGACTAACGCCAAATAATAGAACAGAATGTCTGCGCTTAACGACATACAAATTTAAAATGAACCGGCGGTCAGTATGTTACCTTATATTTGGTGAATAATGAACTTTGTCTACAAGTATCTCTAGTGCAAATGCGACAGTCCACACAGATGGACGTTGCCCTGAGAGTTCTCAGCACTTGAGAAATGACCCAGTTTGGATGCTTGCGGGGAAATGACTGCTGCTAGCCTCTCCTTATATGGACTTCGCACGGGCCTGACGAATTCTACGTGCCACCTTGCACACAGATTAAACTGTCTCTTTTCAGGTGCCACCACGTTTTTACGCAGGCGGGCATTATCAAATCGCAGCATGCGTTATCAAATGTCACGTTACGCGTTGTTGAACAGGGAAATTGAGGTATTTGCTTAAAAAAATTAAAACGAACGATCTCTGCTTTGCATAATATGCTGTCAATTTGGCGTCCTTAGCTTCATGTCTGTAATCGGTACAAAGAGGCCAAACGCTTGGCTGAAATTGTAATATGTTGGAAAAGTCCTGGAGATGGCTACAAACGAATTTCATTAACGACCTTTTTCTTCTGGCAATATCATTCGTAGTTCTCCTTGTTAGTGCACGTTTGTTTTCACTCCCCGTGCTTACATGGAAGTGAGATTGTACAACGTTGCAAAGATTTGCCTCCTTGCAGTCGATGGGTTCTAGATTAAGTCGAGTTCACTTAACGCAGTTCTTGTCAGTAAAGATTAAATTAAATATTAGAATCTTGTGTAAAAGCTTTACTTAAAGGTTACTTATTTATACATTAAAATAATCTTTAATATTTTTTAATCTTTGTTTATTTTCTCGTTTACGAGCAGACTACCATTAAGTATAATTCTGTAACTGTTAATCTGAGTACGAGACCACTAAATTGCAATGTTCTTCAAGTATTTCAATTTTTTTGAAGTGTTCGGCAGGATATTTATCTTTTAGGTCAGGTCATTTTTCAGTTTCTATAAATTGATATACTCGTGAATAATTTTTAAAATCCTTTTTACAAATGAGAAGTAACTGAATGAGAAAATGTTACAAACTCTAAAATTTTGCAAGTTATTGTTCCTATCCACGGGGTCCGGACACGCGCTACCAAGGATCAACTTTCAGACTCTATATCAGTCAAGCAGATATAATACACCGGAAAATCCCCACAAAAACGAAAAAGTGCACACAGGCAAATTAAACTTGCTTGATCTATGTTCCTTCACAATGGCTAGGCACTATTACGTTCGGTTGTCCGATCAAGGTACAAATACTAATGGAATTAGCCTTACGACACAATGCTTTTATGTAAACATGTTACTAGTCCGTGCAAATTTGCTCTCTTTAACTAAAAGGTTTCAAACATTTTTCCTCCCTGTTAGCCATTTAGCATTGAAGTTCAACCATTTTAAATGCTTTGCATTACTTCCCTCTGAAACATTTATCATACCTATTGTGTCAATCTTCAGAGACGTTAAATTAATTCAATATCCGCCTTGAGCAGAAGCACCCCCTCGTCGGTTGGAATTAGCCATGCTGGTCAGGAGTGTTCGTTTAAGTTGTTGGCAGAGACGTGCACGCAACGCGTGCATTTGATAGTCGTTCGTGAAAAATCGACGTGAAGTCCTTACCAAACGATCCTCCGTTGCCAGAAAAATTGCGTCCACTCTTGATCCAGCTCGGGGCACACAGACCTATAAAGACCTGTAAGTTTTATCCATAGATCTTTTTTTTTTAAATATGTTAATTTGTCATTTGGGACAGGTAAGAAAGTTGAGTAAGAAAATGTATTGTCCATTCGAGGTGTCTTTTCATACACGTAGGCCTACAACTGTTCAACAGGGTAATGTGGTAGACATCAAGATGAGACGATGAGAAAACCATGAGACAATCACAAAAAGAACTGCGGGGTGCACTCTCGTATTTAAGCCAGAAATATATCCGCCGAGCTCATTAATAAAAGTTATAGACTCAAAATATTCTATATTAGAGGGTCCTCAGAGCCATGGAACTGGGGAATTGAAGAAATCTGAGACTGAACCTCTGGGCCGGACTTGGGCCTTCCAATTCTGAGCAATTTGGATGCAATCGGGTCCGAAAGTGGCACTATTTGAGGCATTTTGCAGAGGGATGGTTTTTCAAAATGGCTACTTTTCTGGACAGGGACATTTTCTTCATTTTAGGGGTGGTTTGCTTCTGGTGAAAATTTCTCAAAAATTCATTGGTCAACCCCCCGAAATTGAAAGGGGACATGTGAAACATCATTTTTCTGTGCATCCTGGAAACCTGTGAGAGTTGTGAAGTATGGGGATTTATCACTGCTGTCTATGGGAATTTATTTGTTGTGGTGCACCCTAAGAGTTGGAAAATGCTAATTCCTCTCACAGCGCCCTCTATCTTCCATAACGCTTTTACCCTCGCAAAATCAGCCATGCAGAATTCTTTGCCATCTCTAGGATACTATCATATCGGTATCATCTTGATATAACTTATCAAGGGATTACGACATCAAAAGTAAGAACCTGACATACTGAGATACATTTTGAGGGAAGGGTGATAACCTATAAGTAATAAATTTCATCATTCTGTAAAAATATACTTTGTGAGAGCCATTTCGTGCCTATTACCTCATCGGAGGGTTGATATCTATCTCTTTGGTGTTGTCAACCCTCTATTAATTATCTTCAACATACGAGGTGATATTCATCGAGCTTCTAAGATGTTGTCCCCATGCCGTAATGAATTATAGCAGAAAAATGACATATAGTATTTCTCAACAAGTCAGATGGCACTCTTTAAGAGTTTCGTAGATATTGCTGACATCAATAGATTCCAACTCCGACTCCAAATGATTTTATACATTATAAGTTATACCAAGAAATCCTCATCATTTTTTTCTTTTCCCTTCAACTTTTCAAGGATTGTTACAAGAGCGCCAGGAATTCAGTCTGTCGTCTTATTGGGACACATCTAACTGGTCGTTGGTGGAAAATTGTCTCCTTTACATTTTATAAACAACTACATGTACCAAGATTTTTGTCAAGTTACAAACATTTGAAAAAAAGTGACACGCATCAAGATATTGTGGAAGATCTCAAAGCAAAAGTAAATAAAAGCATGGAAGTAAATAAAAACCCTGAGCAGATTAATGGTAAACACCCAATTTGACAATCTATTTGAGTTGGAGAGGAAGATAACTCGAAAAACAGAGCTATTAAAGACGAGTAATTACATAAGGTATATTGTAATTTTTTTAAATTCTAGTAGTGCTTTTGGCATAACAAAAAAATACAAATAATACCAGTTTATAAAATACTCACCCCTGTTAGTTACTCTTACAGTTGACAGTATCTCCGTTGGTGGCAGAATTGAACCCCTTTCTACATGGTTTGGCATCCGTTGCGCTCCTTAATTTTCAAATAATGCCCTTTGTTCTCAATGTTTCACTTGCCTTCTTCATTTCTCCTCTGACTTTTAGGAATATTTACACCGATCCTTAATCTATGTTCATGTATGCCAGTGAGAGTACATTGCTTTTATAAATTGGTATATTTAATATACTTATCTCACTAAGTTAAGACCCAACACACAACTCTCACTGTGAACGGCATAGATATGATTCCCATGCGAAAATGGAGAGGTGATTGGGTGGGAGTGCTATGGACATGCATCATCTTAAATCACATCTTAGCCAAAATCACAACCAGGATGATGTGATTTTGGAAACGCGCGGACACGAAATGTGTTATTGGACTCGAACAACATAATCGTGGATGTCGTTTCTGACTCGGATGTGATTTCTGGTTGTGAAGATGTGATATTGGATAATAATCACCAAAATCACCTTCAGGCGAGTTGCTTTTTCATTTCTGCCGAGAAATCACATCCAGGCCGTGTAAAATGCCTGGTGGCCAATTAACAATTTTATTTATTTTTTCAATTTTTTTGCAACACAAATCAGAAGGGCCTGCACTAACCTTGTGCAGTGTTTTAGCTATGAGGTCAATTGCCTTCAGAGAGTCTGTGATATGATTCCTGTACCTGAACACACTAAAATATCGCCTTCTTACAAATAAGTGCATTATAATCCACTATGAATATGAGGTAGGGTAATTGTCGTTAATGCCAGCGACAAGTCACCACAAGACGTTAGCGATGTCGTTACAAAGTTCAAATGATTCAAAGTTCAAATTTGACATGGTTGTTGTCAAACCTTACTTGTCATGATTTGGCCAGTAAATATAAAATCGTCACAATTAACAAATGAAGTGGTAGGATCAGCTATGAAGAGTATCACCACACAGCATATTAGATGGTGCTGAATCCCATCCATCTCAAACACCGCGCCCCGCAATGATCATGGTGTACAGCCATCGTCCGCCGCTCTCTGAAACTCGGGCGATAAGAAATGTTTTTGCTCCTTCAAATGCCCCATATACAACGCTGAGATTATCTGGGTGTCAGTTTGTTTTTGGTTTTTATTTTTGGCTCCATATCGAAACTACACTGTAAAACCCCAAAACGTTTGACGCCTTGATAAACTATGGAATTCCATATCTGCCGTCGTCCGTCGCCCGTCGTCTGTCGCATTTTGCTTTTTGTTGTGTCCCAATTCTGCCATTTACCAGTTCCAAACATGCCATTTTCCGTCGTGCGTCGTCCGTCGTGCGTCGCCCGTCGTGCGTCGCCCGTCGTGCGTCGCCCGTCGTCCGTCGTGTGTCGCCCGTCGTGCGTCGCCCGTCGTGTGTCGTCCGTCGCCCGTCGTGCGTCGTCCGTCGCCCGTCGATTATCGCTTAATTTTGAAACTAAAAATAAATACCGTGTTCTAATAGACAATACGTCAGTTGTACCCACAGACATAAAATCCCATAGACCAACAACGCCTATGGAAACCAACGTCTGAATATATAATGATGACGGCGCCTGTCTAAACCTGAAACCATGAACGGAAGTAGTTCAGCAGTGTGCACAAGTCTATGGAGAAATCTCGGGATGAGTGATACATATCAGAAATTTGGGATGATAACTCCCTGACAGAGACCGAAATCCCCATTCAGCATTTACTATGTGCTCCACTGCAGTTACTTATTTGTTCATTTTTTCAGAAATTAGTTTGTTCTTTTAATACACAATGAGAGAGAACCATGTGCCTGCACGCGTCGCGGACGATTTCACAAGACACGCCCACGCATGGTAGGTACGAACGTAAGGATACATTGTTCGTATTTTTTATGGTACGTTTGTGGGCACAATGCTAGCAGTTGTAGTCTGGTGCTAAGTGGCAGTTAGACAAGGCCTAAGCTCAAAACTGCTAATTAAATCCGAATTTACTCGCCTGAATTTCTGTCCTAGAAAATGTTATGGCTCATGAACTGTAGCTTTTTTTTAAGTCAAGTGAAGGTCTTACATTTTGTTATACTTGAATGAAATAATTGGGTCCTAACGTAAAATTAAACATAAGTGGGGTCACTTATTGCACAGAAACTAAAAAGCGAAGGAACAATGGCAAAGATTAATGTACTGAATGTTTGATTTTTTAAAAATGTTTTATTCGTAGATAAAACTTTGAAAAATTGGTTTAGTTTTCAAAATGTACATGTATTTCACTGTGTTACAACTAAGCAACGGTAAGTGTAATTTCATTATTTTACTGAAACTATTTAATTTTCTTTCAAGATCTTATTTTTACACTGGACATGTATGCGTAAAGGAATTCTATCGACAGACAGTACTCGAACACATAAATAAAGCATATTGTTATTTTATTGGGGTTCAGGAGTCCTTTATATTTTCTTTGAATTTCATTTTCTAATTATATTTTCTTTATCTTGTTTTCTTATTATTCGTTCATGTGTCACAAGATTAAACACTGAATGCACCCTCTATAAACGTGTCAAAGTGTATAAAAGTGTCACAGTCTATATACATGTTTAGGCGTTCGAGTAATAAACAGACAAACGGGTTTATGATTAAAAAGTGTTTAAAAACTTAACATATTTTCCGTAAGACACAAATGAATGTTCCTGTTTATATAGAAAAGAATTCAGCCCATCCAAACATTAACTTTCGAATAACGTAGCCTACATGGACGCCGCCATGTTGCATGTTGCTTGTCACTAACTACCAGTGATAACCGGTTGTTTATTCCCAGCGTTCGAGCGGCCGACCCACGAACAACAAATGGAGCTGTTCGTGAACATACGAGAAAAAGCCGCCCGAACTCAGCCATATACAACAATTAATGATGAGCGGCTGGTTTATTCATCAACACACTCAACCAATATACCAGCAGAGGGCGCTATTGACGGAGACTGTGTGATTATACGTGACCGGACTACGCCCAGAGCAGCGAACACCACAATTAATTGTGGGCATCCAGTGCCGAATCAGAGACTTTAGCAAGTCTCTGGGGCTTATTATCAGAACTGCGCCACACGCAACTCATCACGAGATAGCAATCCGCCCTTGCATCGACCGCAAGCTCCTATCAGGAACTATACCGCACCACCAATTAGCCCCTCAACCTACCAAGCCCCTCAACGACACACGCACCACTCGGAACTTAGGCACCTCCACACTAGGCTAGGTGATTTTAACCCTTGCACAGGATTCTCGACGCTTACCTCAGGATCAGCCCTTGATGTAGTCTTGGTTTCAAGACGTTAGTGCTTGATAGCGGACACCGTGCATAGTGCGCCCCCTAACGACTCATAATTAGACTGTGCGCCAGCTTGCACTAACGTCTTGGGAATCTTGCAGCAGCGTTTTAACTTGTTCTTTATTTTTCCCTCGGCTTTCCAAGGGAATCAATCAGCATTCGCTTAATTGCATGCATAATAAATTTCGATGACCTCAATAATACACCATGGTAAGGTCACATGCATCATGGCTGTCTGCAGTCCCGTCAACACAGACACTACAACACAGACATTCGTACGAAGTTAGCACGGAGTATATACTCGGACTAGGCTAGGCCTAGGTTATGACAGAGGATGCTGTTCTTGGTGACCCATAATCATGTACAGTCAGCATACCCTCCCCAGCTAAGCGTTCTTAGAGACCATGTAGACCTTACCCTTCGAAGACAGAGTACCCGGACTGCAAGTTGGTTGTCGTTCTCTTGCTGCACGTGTAGGGTTATTTGCCACTTGTGTGAGTAACTTGGCCTCAGGCAGCATGCTCATTGTGAGTTGCCAAAAACGAGAACGTATTTCTTGCGTGGTGTCAGACAACGATTTTGTTTTTCCAGTTTTTTGCCACAGATATCGCAAACATGATGCGATGCAGCACAACTGTAGTCCCCGATATCATTTAGAAGAGTGGAAATTCCATGTCTGGTATGGAGTGAAAAATATGTCTTACATGTCACTAATCCCTTCCTACAAACCAAACACTATCGACATTGTACTTGTTCGCGTGAAGCCGCCGTGTTGTTCGAACTTCGAAGTACATGAATTATAATACTGTGGCGAAACAGGGTAGCTGCGCCGACTTGTGTTTAGTCTGGGTTTATAATAATTCAGTCGCGTGTAAATCATGCATTAAACGTGCCCGCAGCATCCGATCAGAGGCGCGCATTACCTTAGGTCTGGGCGCTTGCTGCGTGGGTTGCCGGGACTTCTCAAGATGGCAGCGTGCTAACCAGAGCTCTGTGGAGTTGTGTTGTCTTCTGAGTTGCAAGTGTAAATCTGACATACAACCGCTGGTGGTTGGGGATCTACCTCAAGTGTACCTGGTGCGATCGGTTAGTGTGGTGCTTGTACTAGGTTGCGGGAGCTGCAAGATTCCCAAGACGTTAGTGAGAGTAAGTAAAAACTACTTGTGTGAGGGCGCTCTTCAACAGAATTAAAACAACTATCGATCACCGACGTTTTGGGTCAAGACTAAGCTTCGTGCTGCTGTGACCACGCCCGCGCACGCGCTCTCGTGACCAAGCAGTGACTTTCGCTGAAATATGGAAGGGCCGGCTGCGTAGCACCGTGATCAGAATATCGACAAGAATATAAGATTAAATCAGTGCTCTGAAATATGTGATTGCCGGGCTTTCGGTAACTGAGTACCTTCTTAATCAGCTTTCCCTGAAGAAGGTACTCACTTACCGAAAGCACGGCAATCATATGTTTCAGAGCAGTGACTTTCGCAGCCCTATCGCACTACGCACAAGGTGCGTCGCGCTCGTTTAACACACAACTATGCGCGCTTAACATCTGCCTCTGTTACTGGGCAGAGCGCCATCTACAACTTCGCACCGCGCCTTGTGACTAGCGCCCTCTGTCAGGTCACATTACATGTCCGGTAAACGATTAAACCCAGTGAGACGAGCTTGGACCTATGACTACAGGAATTTTGGATAGCAAAATTGGGAAAATAATGAATAATTTTAATACTGTAAAACACCAGATAATGCGCCATATTTGAAATTTCAAACCATTACGAAATATATGTAAAAAATTCAAATAAGTTGAAGTTCGTTTGTTTTGTGTGACCTCCAGTGAGTATTTTGGTTAACTCCAGCACTGCAGTAGTAAATATGAGCACGATATATACAATTTTTTGTAACCAGAGAGAATAGACAAAATCAGAACACGTATAATATTCGGAAAATCTTAAAATGGGTAATTACATAATAAAATTGTATTCCTAATTTCCTCACTTGGAACCTCCCTACACAATCAACGTACAATGCTTTGCCACGCCTGTACCTCCCTTACAATTTTATGAAAATGATAAGTTTATCCCGGCAGCACCCTGTATGGAGTGCCGGTTTAAAGTGTATAGCTGCACTGAATTTTCTTATCTTCGACACAATTTTTCTGTATCTTTGTACTTTTGTTCGATGTATGAAACTCTGACAAATTTTGGTTACATGCATTAAAAGTGCATACTTAGGTCGAGTTCCGGGCGGTCTGTTCTTGACACGGGTTTCTCATTCTTAAGCTCGAACGGCGGGAACACGACTCAAGAACACTGTTCTCGGAACGGGATCACACACCACCTCCTCGTCAAGGTTTTCACACGTAAAAACTCGTGAGATTTTGATTTTTTAACAGCTGCGAAAAGTAGAGAGATGGTTCACCAAGCCAGAGACGATGGGAAGTTTTGCAAAATTAACATTAATCACTTTTCATAACACAAAAATGAATGTTCCTATTTAAATATGTAGAAAAGAATTCAGCTCAGTTATCCACACGTTAACTCTCGAATGACGTTCATGTTCATGGACGCCGCCGTGTTGCATGTCGCTTGCCACTAACCACCAGCAACAACCGGTTGTATTTTCCCGGCGTTCGAGCGGCCGACCCACGAACATCAAGTTGAGCTGTTCATGAACATTCGAGAACAACCTCGTGAAAGTATGGTTAGCACTTTACAAACCGCTCAAAATGAGCTTCACTGCTACTTACATGTTATTATATATGAATCATTCTGATATGCCCCCTCACTACAGATTGCTATTTCATGTGGAGAATGAGCAACTGTGGATTCAAATTACGATGCCAATTTTTTAGTTAAATAATAACATTTAAGAATATCTATGAAGCGCATATTGCCACCTAAAATTGCTCATGCACTACAAATATTAGCAATACAAGAAAAATTTACGGGCTAACTCTTCAAGCAAGATGTGTGCTCGGGGAGAAGCGATTCTGACTGATCTGTCACCTCAGGACCGGTATGATCTTGGAACAACTAGAAGATGTGCGTGAGTTTGTATCAGTTCAATTAAGCTATAATTCAACATTATAAAAGAGTGGGCAAAACCTAGACCCAGAAAAGCAGCAAAAACACATCAAATTAATTCCTTATTGAAAGGTGAAGAGAAAATTCAAATCGTTGTTGAAAATTTTGCTGTACAAAGCATTGATCTTGAAAACACGAGGGATAACAACCTATGTCATTTTCTATGAAGAAAGGCAAACGTACGCAATAAGGCCGGAGTGTGGGCGTTCCCGGTATCTCTTAAATATGCTAACTGTAGCTATTACGAGGCCCAGTAGAATCAGTCTCACGGCAGCACAGCTAGTAAACTGGGAGGAGGGGGTTAGCGTAGCGGTTCTTTCCTCGCTTTACACCAATGAGGCCCGGGTTCGAGTCCTCGCTTGGCCCAGGCTTTAAGTGCATTTGGTTTTATATAACAGGTTTTGCCCTTACCCAACGTATATTAATAAGCACTGTATGCTCAGTGCTTGTCCGAGAGCTTGCGAAAAAAACCTCACAAGCTTACTCGGGTGGGACTCGAACCCACGACCTCCTGCTTACTAGGGCAGATGTCTTAACCACTCGACCACCGAGCTTGCCGGGGTCGGCTGGCCGGTCCGAGTCCATTTGGTTTCCAGTACATACTCACTCTCGCAGGTTTTCTCCGGGTACTCTGGTTTCTTCCTGCCGCTAAAACCGGACCTTCTTCCTAACTCCGTAATGTGATGCTGATTAATAAAGTGTATGAATAAACGTACAGTTATTGGCGCAAATAGCCTGAGTTGCTGAAAGCGCCATTAAAACAAAACAACTATAACTGTAGATTCGTAACTTCCGAATCTAAAGTTTATTGTAGATTCGTAATAGTAATCCATACTATCGACAAAGTTGTAACGTCACAGAAATAGTTAAATCAGAATAATCTGCCTGTCTGTGCAGTGTCTTCCAATGAATAGTGCAACCCTAATGGGACAATTGACCGAATTTCTGAACTGTTGGAACTTGTGTGTGTAATTTATAATCGAACTTTCATTTGTAGTTGAATATGTTTATTACAAACATGCTTGCTTCAGTAAAGGCAGAATCTTCACAGCTAGTGAGAGGGTATTAAAATCCACATGTGCCAGTTTGCTTTCCACAGAGCATGTAAATTGCGGTAATCTAAACAATGCAAATATTGTCAAGGGAAAAAATGGAATTTTTAAATTCAACAAATCGGTTTTCCTGGAGGCAATTAAGTGATGTAATCTTTAGTTTTAAAAAGTCATACATGTACTACAGCATCTCGTGGGTTTTCCTTGTCTCTACTCACCCCCCTCTCTCAGGCCATACTGGAACAATGCATGCTGAAGAATGAAGGAATTTCACGCCGGCGCAGATCTGCCTGCTGTATTTCTCGCAAACAGTGTGGGCGTAACTGATTGAAACCAATGTCATGCTCAACTTCAACTTCTTCTGTGACGTTACTCCTTTGTTCAAAGTGTAGATTGGTTTTTTTTTTCGAATCTGCAGTAAACTGTAGAGCACAATTTTCAACAAAGATTTGAATTTCTCTTCACCTTTCAATAAGGAATAAATTTGATGTGTTTTGGCTACTTTGTCTACTTTTTGCGGTCCAGCACATTTACCTCAGTTCGTTTAAATTTTCTTGCGTTGTTAATTTTGTAGTGCTATAAGCAATTTTAGGTGGATATGTGAGCTTTATAAAAAATTCTTTATTGTTATCATTGAACTCAAAAATTAGCATCGTAATTTGAATCAAACGTTGCTCATTCTCCAAACAAAATAGCAATATGTGGTGAGTGGGCATTTCGGAACGATAGAGCGTGTAATGATCAGTGAACTTCACTTTGAGCAGCTTGTAAAGTGGTTCAAAAAGAGCTAACCATACTGTCATGAAGTTGATATAGCATTCCTCAATTTCATAGAGTCCTGTCATGATTTTAGCCCAGCAGGTTTAGCTGCAACGGAACACATATTAATGAATCCGAGACGCAAGAGGAAGAGACAAGAATACGTGTATATATCCAGCACTGACGGTGTTGACTGCATGAAGACTCTCAGTTTCACGTAGCCAAAATCCGTGCACAAATGGAGCAAAGGTGTGCACTCAGGCGAAGGGTTACAGAAATAGAAAACATTTAGTTGGCGTGAAGTATTTCAAAATAACAATAAATACGTAACAATTTCAAAACATCATAAATTTAATGTTTACCCCATTAACTGTGACCACAAAATAAATAAATAGATCCCGCGTTTCCCCGCCCTCAAAAAATCCCCTTTTGGCCGTTCGAACTCCCAAGCTGTTGGATGACGTCATCGCCGGGAACAATGCATGTACAGCGTACATTTACATAGCGCACAGTACATGCAGTATCCGATGTTGTGTTTGATGTAGCTTGGCCCACAGGCAAACACTGTCTCAGTTCAAGGTAGAAAATTCAAAGACACAGTCCCACCGTGTGTTTCTAATAATAAAAAATTGTCTCGCAAATTATGCAATTGAAATAAAACATGTACTTTGGAAAACTACCCCGGTGTGGTTGCTCAGACAGCGATGAGTTCTAAAGCTAGGCTTGCTGGCGACGGCCTGAGCATGTAGGCATTTAAACCCCAAAGTCTCGAGCCGCTGTCAAAACATAATATAGTACATTTGCATACATTTATATAAACGACATAATACACAAATATCTATCAGCATGTGCAAATGCACGGGAAAGTTCACTGTATCAATTCTAGAAAGCCTACTCTTAACATAGAAGTTTAACCATGGAGGATGGTCGTCATGTCCTACCAATGCAAAGCCTTACAGTCCGACGCACGCGCTGTTCTATAATAAACAGCGCGCATGTCTCACACGAGGTCTTCCGTGCATAAAATTGTAGCGCTATAGCAATTTGCCGAGTGGTAGCTGGGTGCTACCGTAGTTGTGTAGAGGACAGGTAGCCATACGCCAGCCAGCGCTGGCATGCTGTTCTAAACGTTGGCGCTAGACTAATCACGAGTAGCATATACTGAGCGTGCTGCGCGCCAGAGGAATCATTTCCTACTCAGTTCGTTCTCAGAGGACAAGTGCATCACTGTCCACAGTTAGTTTTGACATGCACGTGTTGTGGTTTGAGGGAAGAATTCTGTCCACAAGGCAAACATCACCGGGTGGTGAGTGGATGTAAAACTTCTACTTAATCGGATTTTTAGGGCTAGAGTCTTGTTTGGGGGAAACCTCCATTGATTAAATATAATCCTCCAAAGGCGTTACACCTGTAGCCCGCCAGCTTGGACTATTCCTGCACGGCTGCTATATAGGCCTAGGTTTTAGCGCGTACACCTCCGCCAAACAAGTGCCAATTACGGATGACTTTGATTGAGATGATTGGGGAATAAAGGGTCGATAACTCAAAGAAGGGTGCCCCGTGTCTGTGTCTGAGCTACTTGTGTCACCCATCCCAACGACCCCTTCCCTGCCCAAAAGTGAGTATTTCAGGTGCCGCAACTGTAGGTCATCCGAAGGTCCGTGCAAGGCACAGTGTGGCTTGCGGGCTGCATAGTTAATTAGCTTTCGCTCCATCAAGGACCTGACGAAAGTACACGCCACTACAGTACCAACAAGCGACCCCACTACAATATGTACTGGAGCAACTGGGACATTCTGCACAGTGTCATCTATGTATCTGACAAGCGTGTCTCGCAACAAATCTCTAGTAATTCTTCAGTTCTTCCGCCTATTTTTTTCCAGAAAACTAGGCGGAAATGAAGTGTGATCACGCGCACGCGCAATGATCTACATTTTCCTGCTTGAAGTCGTTATTCGGCTATTCGTTATTTGGCTCTACACAGGGGCACAGTGTTAAAAGCAATTGCTATGTTCATAGCCGAGCTACTTCTCTCTCTACCTGGCTTGCTGGGAAAAAATTCGCGCCGATATTTACGACCGGAGATACGAGTCATGAATTTTGGTCGCAAATATTGCGGCAATATTAGCAACCGGAGGGCGAGTCGTGAATTTGATTGTGAATGTTGGCATCAATATTCGCGACCGAAGAGTGGGTGGTAAATTATCAGTGATGGTTTCGCCTGTCATAGCTTTCAGCAGTGCTGTTTTGATGCTTGTGGGGCCGATAGCTATTTTGATGCCATCGTACATTCCTTTGGCGTATCCACAATCGGAAGCTACCTGGACGTACTCATTGGCGCAACGGTGGGCGATCTGCTGGGCCTTGCTCCTCGCTGTTAGAAGGGCGTCACGTGTGCCAGGGCAAGGGTTCTGCTTGGGAGCCAGCAGTGCTTTTCTTTTGCCTCTGTGACTGGCTGCATTTCGTCCCAGTGACGGAGCCTCGAACCAGTCAGCATTCTTGCAGTCATGGCTGAGTCGTAGATGGTGTCGTGACGGTGGTTCCATTTGACGTCCTCGTCGCTTAGGATTTTAGACTGGAGGTGAACTTCAAGTTTTCTCTGAAAGCTGTCAGCGAAGGTCTGAGCCTTGATCGGGTCGAAAGTTCCGCAAGTGTTGATGAGGGGGCAACCTTTAGTCTTGGCATGGTGGATCTTCCTTGGCTTCAGTCTGACGTAATACTGGCAGCAAGGGAATGATCTGTATCACAGTCAGCGCTGTGATAGCTTCTCGTGTGAACACTGCTGAGGTCCGCTCTCCTGGTGATGACAAGATCTAGCTAGTGCCAGTGACGGGAACAGGGTGTCTCCGAGACACTTTCTGCAACTCTTTACACTTGAAGTAGAAGTTTGTAATGCAGAGGCCGTGGTGACAACATAGTTTCAGCAGCCTCTGTCTGTTCTCGTTCATCACGCCTAGGCCAAAGTGGCCAAGACAGGATGGCCACACTTGCAAGTCTGCTCCGACGCGAGCGTTGAAGTCGCCTAGCAAAAATAGGCCTTCGGAGCGGGGGAATCTAGATAGTACTTCCTCTAGAGCCGCGTAGAACTGATCTTTGGCTTCTAGGGTGGGAGTGAGGGTCGGGGCATACACAGAAAGAATGTTCAAAAAGCCCGACGATGTTTTCATGCGGAGGGCGAGGATTTTTTCGGACCCTCCTGTAGGGGTCTATGTGGTGGGGATCAGCGAGTTCCTCACTGCAAAACCTACACCATGCTGCCATGGACTCGTCCTGGGACAGGCCTTGCCAATGAAAGGTGTAGCCTGATTCTCTAAGAGAGCCGCTGTCAGCCAGGCGGGTTTCCTGAAGGCAGGCAACATCGATGTTAAGTCGTGCCAGTTCTTTATTGATGATGGCGGTCTTGCGAGAGTCGTCCAGTTGTTGGAGATCAGCGGTAAGTCCGTGGCACATGGTGCGAACGTTCCAGCTTGCAAACCGAAGAGCTGGAGTCTTCGTATGTTTCTTCTTTTGACTGCTTGGTGCAGGTTGACGCATGCTTGTCGGGAGAGACCCTTAAGCTCTAGGCACCAAGTATAGAGCAGGCATGCCATGGCGGGGCGGCACCTTTAATACTGGCTGGGGGCTGTCAAGCTTGGGGCGGGCGGTAGCTGCCCAATGAAGCTGCGAAGGCTTCTCCAACCGTCGGACAAGACCCCAGGCGCTACTCCCTACGCCAATCGGTCGGAGCTTATAACCGATAACTGCCTCGTCCCGTGTTGTGCCGGAATCTTGCGACGCCGCTGGAATTTGTAACCAGGTCGAGTTTTAGTATTCTTTACTCTTACCCTACACCGGTTCCTGCTAATTTTTCTTCTGTTCTTAGTCACGCTCCACCTTTTTGTATGTGTAAGGTGTAGTGCGTGTTGGTGTGCGCGGCGGCGCTCCTTTCTGGATCGCTTGCTCGCAAATATTAATAGCGCCCTCTAGCGATTCACGAAACTTTTTTGTCACTGCGCGCGTATCCAAAATTTAAGAAGTCGTTCTTTTGTTTAAACTGAATACCGGACATTCATTGGCGTCGACTTGAATACCGGGCATTCTTGAGTTTCAGCTGCGTATCGGGCATTCTTGGGCGTCGTTGAGTTAACTTGTTAAGTAATGCAGTAGCACAAGGCTGATTTCGATCCAGCTACCACATTTATCGCACGTCGACCTGTTTGCTCGTGCATCTACACAAATTTTGTGCAGCACTTGCTATCATTTCTGCCGCACATGAATAATAAAGGCATGAACGGCCAGTCCAGGTGGTAAGTAGGACTTTTGAATAAAATACTTGTACACAACTTTTTATGCCGTTTCTAATGCCATAGCTTAGTTTTATGCATTTACCTTTTCAACTTGTGACTGTGGAATGACTTAACATGTCCACTCTAAAATAAAGTTTTCTTAAATTCCAGGAGACTGGTATTGATAGCATTCTCATTAATTTGTCTCTTGAAATGGGTAAACTCTTGTTGCTATATGCTCTTCTTCAGAAAACTTTTCTTTAAAGAAATTACTGGCTTAAATAAACTAGTAAATTTAATTGGCTATTTGATAGCATGATTTATTGGTTATTTAATTTTCTGTATTAATCCTCTGTATTTTGTCCAGGTTATCACCATCCCAGCCGGCACACGACTGTCGGTTTTTTTTATGTCTTGTAACTATACCCTTTGTACATAGTGAAAACACAGTACATACAAGACAGAAAAATAAAAAAAAACTTCATCCAGAGTTTTTATCAGTGGAGCCACCCGGTCACAAATGGCCTGCCCAGTTTGCGCTAAAAAGCCTGGGAAGGGTGGTATGGAGACACGGGGCTGCCCATACGTCAGTGTTCAAGTTCCACTGCAGGTTTTGCCGGAAAGTAGTGCTGAGCATCTACCAACCTCCTTAGGCCTCCACTCCGGATTTATCCTCAAAGTTTACTCCCAAAGCCTTTCCTGTGATCAGGTACAAGGCTCAGGCCGGCCAAGGCTAAAAGGCACCACCTGCCCAAATTTTAATTAAAACGGTCCTTCTAGGTGGACTGACACTCAAGTCTGGCGAGCTCCACCTACCTGAAGCAACCTGGTTATAGCGCCAGAGACTCGCTGACACCCTCTGCTATTTAGTGAAAACAGGGTCAGAACAAGAAACCAGACCGTAGGATTTGGTTAAGAGAGGCGAGTGGAAAGACGCTGTGTTATGAATGGGGTATTACAGAGGAAATGTGGGTGCTCATTTCTGCATCTCACCCCAGCACGCCCAAACCCATTTAGACCCCACTCGTTTGTAATTGCCCATACACTGGTTGTACCGCGTGTGCACATGGGCTTAAAGGGCGCGTGGGCATTATATATATGGACATGTACAAGTATTTTACGTTTAAACATTCCGCGGGGACAGAAATTATGCGTGTCTAATGACCATATTCCTTACCGTTCCAGCCGTACCAAAACGGCGCCCGACTATAATTGTGGGTTCTCAAATGTACGTCACGCATAACGCCATCATTTTGTCAAGATTAAAAAGTTCATTTTAGGGGTCAGTAAAATTAACCATCACAAAGGGAATTTTATTCCATTTTTTACATCCACCATCGTGTTACAGGAATACTGGTGACTAGTGGTGAGTATTTGAAACATTCAACAGTTTGTCCACGAAGGTCTTCATGGACCCTTTAAAGCCTCACAGATGAGTAGTGTCGCTGCATTGTTCTAAAAGATCAAGAATGCAGCAGCCGAGTTCTCGGCTGTGAAAGGGTCCAAAAAGACCGGTTTCCTCCCAGAGTTAACTCCTGTACGTACTTGCATGAATGGGTCAGAGCCGTAAGAACACATTGCACACACACACACCCCAGTGTGTATTTGCCTGCAACTGGGGACCCCCTATTGTTCCTCTTTTGTTTGTACTTTAACGTTTTCAGAAGACCACCCATATGTTTTGTACACAGTTGTCAATCGGGGATCCTCTGTCAATCGGGGACCTTATTGTCCTCTGTTGTTCAGGGTCCCCAGTTGAATGCAGAAACAAACTCACCCACCCACCAAAAGCTAGATACACCACTGGGCTTTATTCGTGTAATTGTTAATTTGTGTTGAATAATCGTCGTCACTGTGGAGAATTAAGGGTATGCCTGATCCCGAATTTAAATTTTGAATTGAAGTTGTTGAATTTAACTTGTTGAAAAGAACGTGCTGAATTCCGATAGAAGATACCGTAGAAGATTTTGGGGACCTCATTTTATTTGCTTTGGTCATTGAACGCTTTAGAGACGGGTAAATGGTTCTGACAGATGGTATTGTGTTTGATTATTCATGTTGAGTAGTTTCAACACAAACTTGTCTGTCCAATATATTTCGTTTTTTGAAGAGCCGTTCACAGAACGGTAAAATCCGGCTGCACACCACTGTCAACAAGTTTGGCCATTACAGCCAAATACAACGTACAAGTAGTAGTAACGTAAACTATACGAAAACTAAAAGAAGAATTTGGTCCATCTAGCATGCATAGGAAAGTAGAAGATTAAAAGTATTCTTGTATAGGATGCGCACTTTTGATTTCTTAACAATGTTTTTAAAACTGGTATCTCTTTTCTTTCATTGCATCTGTTTTTTGTATGTGTTTTGCTTTTTAATTTTGCATTGCTGTTAAACCCTGGAACAAGAAACTAAAAGCAAGTTTATCACTGCAGTTACTAACGTGTAAGGCTGTTGATAACAAATTTGCTCACCTCTTCCCCTTCCGTCGTGATACGCATTCATGTGGACTGCTGCACGAGAGTCAATTTGGTTGGGTTTTCAAAGATTATTCAATGTCGTTCACAATGAGCATAGAGTATTTTTTTATTCAAGGTAAATACATTTATTTCAGTGCTTTGTGTCGGCAGTGGTAAGCGTCGCTTATAAGCACGTTATTAGATATTGTTGGATAATACATGTAGAATAATTAGGAAAATATATCGAATGATATATTACCAGGAAGCTTGAAGGGTGGCATTTTGACATTGGGCATTAGTTGCATTTCCTCTTAGGGCTTTCATACTCATGGCAGGGTATATTTGTATTCGCCAAATCGAGTGAATTGGGGCCAAGCTGACCTAAATATATGGGGACAAATTGACTCATCCCAAGGGGAACCAAGTGGATTTAAAGATTTGAACAGGCACCAACGTGACTTCAAACTAGATACCACGTGAAATTATATAAGTGAAATTGCAATGTGTGTCAAATCGAACCACGATTCTTCGAAGCTTTAGTAACACGTTTCCCTGTTATAGAATCATTCAAATCCCAGCTATAACATGTGTAAGTCTGTGTACTTCTCAACATTGTTATAGGACTCGATTCCAGGACTCAGATTCGAGGCTTGTGATTCGCGACTCTGACTTGACATAGGTGACTCGACTTCAACACCGCTTCTCAGCATCTTACCAATGGTAGATTGGTGAGGGACAGAAAGGACAGCCCACCCCCCCAAAAAAGAGAAAACACGCCCAAGCATACTTTTATACGCGGTTATTTGATTTAACCGCACAGCTTGATCAGGATCTGGTGTTCTGGCCTTTTCCGACCTTTCCCCACCATCACCATTTGTGAAAAGTGGTCGACGCTCAAATGTTTGCGTAAAAACGCGGAGATGATGAATATGATATCGATGACACGTATCCTGACATTTAATGTATTACTGTTACATCAGTTTAGTTCAAATCTGACACGACTTAATATATCACAATCAAACTGTTAGAGTCGGGAAAATGAGATTATGCATACAACATTGATACAATAATCATTCGTACTTGTATTATAATCAACAAGGGAAAAAAGAGCAAGTGTATTTGTTTAGGCCTAATCATCCTAGTACTTTCTGGACACTGCATAAAATGTGAATATTAATGTAACAAGGTTAAAAGTCTAAACTGTCAATACAGTCGATTTGTAATGAAGTAATGAAGTTTCAATGCGTTAATAAATTTGCATAATTTGATTACTCAGATTATTATAAGCTGTGTCTGAAAATTATCCTGTTCTTTGTATCAAAGTCACTCATTGTATAATTAGTGGTTTTTGTCATAGGTGAGCTTTGGTCAAGGTAATAGCAATTGAAGGTAACACAAAATTATACTATGATATAACAACTGCAATAAATGTCGTATAGTCAACCATTCTAGCATAAAAATATTCTGATCAATTTGGAACGGTTTTGCAGCATGGGCGTGTTATAGTTGCAAAGTTTGATCTTCTAAACAAAGATTAGGGCGTATGAATACCCCAGGAATATAGCTCGTTTGTCGGAGAGAACTTTAATGACAGAGTACAGAGTACATCTGACAGAATCATCATGCTACGATGAATATGTATTTGCCGTCATTGCTCAGGTTATGGGCTAATGTCTGACGTTAGTGAATCGAAACATATGAAAGCAGGAAGTAAGCGATGGCGACTGACGTAGCGTGTCGCATACATACCGAGAAAATATGTTAATCTTTTTCAATTCATGTTAAATTCATGTTTTTACGGGTGCATCGCCTCGGGAAAGTCGACATCGTAAATGACTTCATTATACGCCCTAAAAATCAAACAAGTCTGCAGTGGAGCGACCTACAACAATAACTAATTGTTGAACTTAATTACGAGCAATTTGATGTCACTGAATTTCCAATGTTTCAGACAGGAAAGGTCCGACGTAGGCCTACTTTGGCACTGCCGAAACTGTCGTTTAGGTTTGAAGGGTTTAGAAAGTACCTGCTGTATCACAATTCACGACCGTGTCTCTTAAATTCAACTCGGTACTAAATATACACGTGACACAATTGAACACGAATCCCGGGGAAAAATGAAAAATAGAATAGGAAAAGAATGGGGGAAAGCAGAAATGAAAAATGGAGATAAATGGGGACCAAATCAGCAACGTGCTTCAAACATGTTAGCCCCCCCTGTTAATATTTATCATTTCATAGCTGATGATCTTGCTTCCGCTGGAAATCCTCTGGAATAAAAGTGGTTCACCCCCTTCCCCCTGAAAAAACTTTGCAACACCCATGCATCGAAGGTAGGTGTGTGGCACTGCCGACTTACTTCGAGTATCAGGTAAACTAAGTGCTATAAATATCTTTGGGCACTCAGGGGATTAGGGGAAAATAATTGATCATTCATTCGTGGTAAAGTAATCGATGTAATTTAAAAGAGTCGTCTTTTCATACAAGAAATGTTTGTTTTCTGTGAAAAGGTTGGCCAATTTTTGTTTGATATTTTACCCAATGTTGGTGTATATATCAACTTCCCAACCTTGTGGAAATTCTTCCCAATCGTTGATCAATGTTTCACCAACAATGATGGAAATTAATCAAAACGTGGTAACTTTAACCAAGGTTGGGCAAATAACAAATGTCCAACACTGACCATTTTTTACAGTGTAAAAGAAACTATTTTCGGTCGTTAAATTAAGTAATTTTTCATTCTTCAATGGGTCTTTTACAAGACTATACAAGACTACTGTAGAATACTTTTCTTGAACCCAGTAATCCTTTTGCAGACATAGAGCTTGTTTTGTCAAATCAATACAACATACAAATCTCTTAAGCCTGCAAAGGAACTGGCACTGGACAGTTGCAATAATCCAATGGAAATCATTCGGAAATACTGACGTCGTATGAGTGAGTAGAATGCACCCCTTGATCCCAAAACGCTGAAAAATCAGATGGGTTCTTCACATTGATAATCATCCCAGTGTGTTTCGTAGAGGACTGAGCGCATGCTGATAAATTCAATCGCGAAGTTCCTGTCAAGATTAACTGCATGTGAAAAATATAACATCCCAGTGGGATCTCAAGAGCGTGCCTTTTGCTGGAACAGTTGCGGTGCACAGGGACAGTGCATTAATTAAATAAGTTCGTAGGTTATGGAGGAAGTCATCACTCAGTAAAGCGTCAGTCAAGATGCCATAGTCATTTTTAATACTGCCCTCCTGTGGCAGAATGCTACACAATGAGTATCCAGGGTGAAGTGTAGACTCCATGCAAGTTGCAGTTGACTGCGTATGCAGGCAATCAGTTCCAATAGTGTATACGGCAGATATACGGTCACTCGTCTTCAATCTACAACGGCTCCGTGTATGCTAAGGCTAGCTGAAATAACTGCATAGACGAAGTAACAATGGATAATGAATAATAGAAGCAGACTTTAAGAGACTCTGAAAATGTAATTAAAGATGTTGGCAAAAAGTAGAATTTATTATTTTTGAATGGTACCAATAATTATTTCTGCTTATCTCACGTGATAGGCCCCGAAACTTTAAGAAATAACAGGCAGTAAATTCTCCAAAAAGGGGGAATGAATTGACCTTACTGAAAAAAATTCACTAAGATAACTTTGGTTGTTATAACGGGAAAAATAGTTAATTATACAAAAATGATACAGTGTAGGTCATAACATGGCTTTTAGCAGCGGTGTATCCGGCTTTTGGCGTTGGGGGCAGGCAAATTCAAAAGCGAATGCGGCTTTGGGCTCATTAAACATGATGTTTGGGAGAAAAAATATATCGAACGCCTTACTTGCGGTTTTTATTTCATGGTGTACGGGTTTCTTAGAATGTTGGTGCTAATATTTGATACAGAAACATTCCCATTACTGTCTTACCTATGAGGTATTCTTTGTAAAGAAAAAAATAATTATAATAATCCACCGAATAATACGCCAATGGTTTCTAGGTGGAATAACCAAGACAAATAAACAACTGTGGCATCTTTTGTTTTGCGATTTTGTGATCAGTTCTCTTTGAAACTACAAATCATACTAACCAAGCTATGGGAAGTAAGAAAGTGAGGGCGTTCTACTCTTTTTCCGTTAAGGCGTGAAACGTGAATTCACTCACCTCGATAATGTGTCTCTGCCAATCGAGCGGTAATTCTTGAAACCAAGCATCAAGTGTGCACCTCTGGTTCCGCGTCCATTCAATCCCCGGAGATGGCTAAAATAACAAGAAATCAAGCACAGTTATAACCCTGCGGGTCTTTCTCGCGCTTATTCAAGCGCGTAGACCCTGAGTACATCTTTTTGGTTCACTTTCTGTTACTTTTGGGACAAAAGCACGTTGTGCATCGCATGTCCACTGTAACTTGGGTGTAATTGCAACGAGAATTTTAAAGATTTTTCTATTAAAACAAATTGGTGACACCATGTTGACGCTAATAGGGGACGATTTGCGTGTGCTCACCTTATTCTGGTGAAGTTCATTTAGATGGTCTCGACTTGATACCTCAGATCTCTTACCTACTTAGGAAATATACATAAGAAAAACTTCAATTCTGTTCTTATTATCTCCCTTATATGATATACTTCATTATGTTAAAAATCGAATGAGCTTTCAGTGTTGACACGATGCCTGAATTGTAAACGATATTTATAAACGAAAATGAAATGTTCAGTAGCTAGAATGTAATTACAATCACTTTAATACATCATGTCTACTGTTATGCTAAGATCATCACCTTGAAATTAATATGCAACTTTATATACAGTGATCAAATTAACGGCAGTATTATAAGCTATTTCACTAATTTTACTGCACCTATAAGTAAACAAGTGTTTCCATGAAAACCCTGTGCGAATTAAGCTTGAGAAATGTGAAAATGGATCAAGTGTTTCTAATTTGACCGAGCGAGACAACCATTAAGAAACGTGCTCTCTGGCAAAACACAAATTCTAAGAAAGCTGCAGTGAAAAATGCCAGGCATTTGCCTGCCCTCGTACATTTTCGCTGACATCATCACAGCACATGTCGTTATCACCCAAGGCCTATAAATAACCACGAAACAGTCGACTAGATTGAAAATTCACAGATTACTCATTATGAGCGATTTATATGCATGAAAAGTTTCAGGAACGACCAAGTGGGAAAATCTATCTGTCACAAATTCCCAATGCATCTTTTGTACGACAGTATAACGGGACAAATCTCACGGCAGTAGGCTGACTCCGCCACACAGCCCCTTTTAATGGGTCAGTCTTTCCTCGTAAATGAAAATACTTTACTTAAATTTTGTTATACCGGAATATTGAACCTGAAGGAAACAGGTATCACGTTCAACGAGTATAAATAATGCACAGTGATTTCCTTATCAAAATTTCAGCTTAACTTGATAAAACCATTGCAATGAAAAATGAACATAACAGTTTCGTAGAAAAGGTTACAACTAATTTTTGTTTTTGTTTAGTTATTTCCTATTCTTTTTAGGAAGTTTTTAGTGTGGGAATAAAGTGTGGCGGTAAGGCCTTCTGCTATTACACGGTACAACAGAAGTTCAGCTAATCTTATTTAGGCATTATGTATCTTACCCGCAAGAGCCTGACAGTGTAGGTTACACATCCTGGTTTTGCAGTCGCTGCAAGAAGCTGCTGTCGAAATGAAAACAAAAATCAACATTTTTATTCACACACACATTCAAAGCCCGATTATAAACGCTCTGTTGATATAAAACCTTACTTAATATTGCCTGGACGGGCTACGTCCTAAGCCTTCGTAATCTTTCGTAATCTTTGTTTTCTATTCCTGATATGTATTATCAGAAATGAAAATTTACATCTGCAAGGCCAGAGGTTCCACTATAAAAGTTTTGTTAGCCTTATTAAGAACTCACTCGTACCTTAAACATTAATTCAATACACGACGTACAAATTCCAGTGTCTGAAAAAACCTCCCGATTTTTGTAATGAGTGTAATGGATAGCCAGCTGGACAAAAATCTTGAGTCAAGTCTGGATGGGTCAGAAATGGAATATTTCGTCATCTACATATGTAAATTGTTAAGGTCAACGCTAAAGAAAAATTATCCCATCTTTTTACACTGCATCAACTACAAGGCCAGGAACAGGTGTACGAGTGCGTGCTCTGCCCTTAGACTTAAAGGTACACGCACCATCGTATAGCACGATATTTGCACTCTGACAGATGGATGTCTTAAGGAAGCTCTTACAATTAAGTTTTGTTTCAAAATTGCCTGAACACCCTTCCAGCGGGCATTATGGCTTGTATTGAGGAAACTGCCTCCCCATCACATTCTCTTAGGAATTTCTGATGGTCAGTTAGGCCTAATCTTGGGCAAGTTCTTAGCGGCGTAACTGCTCGTTTTGGTCCGTCAGTAACGTTGTGGTCAACCGTGACCCCATCCTTGACGCCCGTGGGAGCACGTGTAGGATCCTTTCCTAACATTTTGTTCAACACCAAACTTTAATTCTCAATTTTTACTATCATTGGTGAACTGATTATGAACAACAATAATTTTTTAGCAATATACTAGGCCTATTTGGTATTGTAATGCATACAAGAACAAGCAAAAGGCATGTCCCGATTTATAATTTTTTTACCTTTAAAATCTCTGCAAGTATAGCAGAAAGCAATGTTACACGTAACTATAAATTAATTATTGTTAATGCTATATATGTACGCAATATGAGGTATGAGTTTGAATTGCAAGCCTTTACAAATAAGAATTCATATTCCTAGTATAGGTGACATTTCTCAAGGACGAACGCAAATCGGACGTCAGTTTTAAGTAATTTATCAATCCTATATGCTTATAATAATAACCAACAATTTTATAAGCAACTTCTATCAACGTTTCATATGTATCCACCTAAAGGTTATATTTTTCCTTCCCTGACAGTTGTGGTTGACTTCATGGTGTGATATTTTCATAGGTTGTAAATGAGTTACGACGAGAAAGATACGAGTGAGCTTTGTTCTAAACGTGTCTTGACAGGGCGTTTAGAATTAAAGCCCATTTCTTAATGGATGCAGATGTCTCCTCAGAGTCTGTGACGCGCACCCACTCCCACACGTCAGAAGGTAACACTGTCATACGCTGCTTCCATCTGATGGATGATTTACGTTGCTTTTTGGCGTCTTTGGCCATTAGGGCCATCAAGTCTTGGTTTCCTAAGTTCTGTTGAACTTCAGCCGAAAAGTGAAGCTCTTTTTACCGATTTTTCCAAGAAATTTTGTTTCTACATTAATAGCATATTGGATATATTTCCTTGCAAAGACTGTTCATTTCAAACATCACACTATATGCACTTTTGCGTCTATAGCTTTCTGTTTCAACTGCTCCCAGAAATAATATGCCAAAGTCTTCACCACTTTTTTCATTACGGCCAGGTACATCAAGAAGGTAAGCTGCCAACGTTATAACAAAGTGCAAAGTATACAATGCATATATCAAACAAAAACGGCTGCATACTAATTGCTGGCTACAGTGACTTCAAA
Organism: Acanthaster planci; assembly: GCF_054643075.1. Taxonomy (NCBI): domain Eukaryota; kingdom Metazoa; phylum Echinodermata; class Asteroidea; order Valvatida; family Acanthasteridae; genus Acanthaster; species Acanthaster planci. The sequence continues at coordinate 14,110,485 of NC_141784.1, forward strand.
TACAAATAACCAAAGTAGGATGGCCTGACGTTTTAATCCAAGTAAGATCTTTCTCAAACGCAAAAAAAAAGTATAAAATGCAAGTTAAAAGCTGCGTGATCATGAACCTCACCAGTATTTTTTCCAAGGACAAATCACTTTTTTCACAGGGAAACTCTCCGGTGAGGGTCAAAGCAATTATCAGTAACGAACTAACAAATCAGTAACAATGAAAAAGGTACGTATTTTTTTCATTTGTTTTCTCTTTTCATTTTATATTTTTCATTTCTTACCGACCCAAGTGCCCCGTTCCCCCTTCATGAAGCCCATGTGCGTGATCAACTTTTGGATGTGGTTTTGAGCGTGATCTACTTTTGGATGTAACTTTAACAACTTCAACGGGACGGGAGTGTACAAACGTCCACCCATGTCAATAATAGCAGTAGAAGTCATGAAGGGAAATGGATATAACGTGGCAGCGTCTCTCATCACATTTCTTATCAATGAATGAATTAAAACAAAGTCTTTTTATATTGAACCGTAGATGAACAAAATCTTTTCATGGGGATCATAAAAAATAAATGGTTAACTTTCCATCATTTTTGTGATCCATTTTCAACATCCCGATTTTGCTTGTGGTTTGTTTTGACAGCCTTGATTTGGGATTATAATCAATTTTTGTCGTCTCAATTTCGTCTAATCTGCGTCCTTCATAGCCCATTACACGTCCAGCACTCTATACCTCACTCCACCCTACAACAAGAGGCCAATGGTGAGCCCTGTCCAAAACAAACATATAACAAAACGATTTATGTACCCCTTTAAACGTCTTCTGTTATGACCTTTTTAAAAATAATTAAACAAAGACTCGAGTAATAAATGCATCCAAAGCAAAAAATTTGCTCGAAATAAAAATACAAAATGCTTAATCCTTTCCTTGAAATACAACCAGCCTAAAAAATAAATTGTCCGTGTTTTGTTCTTTCTGGCAAGCCTAATGCATGGCGAACTGACTCCCCAAAACACATTAGCCTATCCCACAACCAACAGATGGTAATAAGTGATAATTCTACAACAAAATGCCAGGCTTTCGGCATGCATATCATCCTGTCACTTAGCGCATTAGACAGGAAGCGAACTCGTTTTAATTGGATTTAACGAAACCCCACAATATTGCCCAACGCTAAATATTTGGGAGGAAACTCAATCACGTTCCAATAAAAAGGCTATCTCTACCAGTATGGAACTTCTTTAGTCAAAATGCTAAATCGGAAACACACTATTCTTACGAACGACTTTCCAATCCAGATCGAAAAACTTTCAAAGATAACCATTTTTGTGCCCACCCACCACGTTACATGTGCAGACGTCGCCAAGATTTGTTCAAAGGGGGTCCAAACTACCTGTTTTTTTCCAGAGGAGAAAATGTTGAGAGGAATGTCACAACCAATTTTCCCTTTTTTTTTTCTTTTGCCTAGTATTATTTGCTACATTCTTCTTTGGTATTGTTATCGACAGTTAGGGCAGGTGATGTTATTATTATCTGAAAAAGGACCACACAATAAAAATGTTTTACTAAAATCCTTGATATTGCACCTTTGTGTTTCAATTAACCCCATTTGCAATATTGGTTTACTATCTTATCTGCATTTGGGGATATTTTGGTTTTTACGCTAGTATGATTTGCATATTCATGAAAAACACTGTGATGTAATATGAGACATTGAACCTGAATGTTGCACTTATTTGTGCACAAAATGCCATCACAGATTTCAACTTCCTTTGGCACCTTATTATTGTATAAATGTATGGCAATAAAGCCACCGAGCAATTCTGTTTTTGAAGAGCAAAGTTGGGGTTCAAACTTTGACTCATGAAACATGTAAACTGGATGGTGTCTTTCTGGATAAACATAACACTAACAGCGCCCTCACTTGTCTGGAAAAGTTTGGTCGATTTGAGCGTTTAAAAAGTGCACTTTACAGTAAACTCAACTCCAAGTTTTCAAAGAAGAGTTTAAACACACAGACATTGATCCTAACAAAGTGCTCATTGTATTGTTCCTTTAATGGTTTGGTATATAAATGTGAGTAGAGAGAGGGAATTTGGTCCGTCGGAAGGATCGCAACTTCTCATCAGACAATAACAAAATATAGATTTGGAACGGGTTGATTTTGATTCTTTTGCCAATCAAATTGGTTATTGTTATCTCTCTGGTTTTTTCTTTCGTTTTCCCCTTCCCCATTTCCCATTTTTCAACTTTTTCCCGATCTCTTCACTCCCCTCACGACGCCCATGGTTATATGTTCTTATTACCGGCTGGTTCGTCTTTAGTACTGCACTATATCTTGACCCAATGCAATACACACTACTGTTCGCTTGATCAGTCATGTCGACTTAATGCTGTAGTAATGTCAGGGAGCTTAAATTGATTGCCTGAGGAATGCGACCATTTGATGCAAATAAATTCAACAGTGCATTGCACCTACACCAATGCTCATCGAATCGCTCTATTACAGGTATTCTGAGATGAACCAAATAAATAATACATAAATAATACATCTATTAAAAAGCTACAGATATCAATATAAGCCTACCAGCAAGCTGGACCAGTACTCGAATAAAAGGATAAAAAATGTCTCTCTCTCTCTTAAAATCCGTCGCCCTCTTCAGATTTAACACTGGTTAATGGCTGTACAGTAGAGTATTATCAGGCCAAACCTTCGGTCTTCAAGATAGGCAGCATTAGACAACATTTGACACAAGGTGGCGCTGTTTTGACAGTATTTGGTGCCTGAAGTCACCATAAGCCTGAACATTGTAAAACTACAAGTTGTGACATGACAAATAAGTATAATGGTGTATTCACCATGAAAAAAATGTGTCCGCTGAAGTTCGGAAATCTGACTTGTTAAGATCCATCTCGGGATGATAACATCCTCAAAGTTGGATTTTTATCCTCAAAGTTGGATAAATTTTCGTATAGGATAACGACATTATCACGATGACGACATCTTGGGGATAGGACGTCAATCGTCCTCGGAAATTTGCCAGGGGATGGCTATATGCCGAAAACAGATACATAATATAAATATGTTGAACCCTTCTCTGAGGATGTGGTCATCTCGTGGTAAATTCTCTCAGGAGGTGTGGAAAGCTTGTCAGTAGTCATTCTGAGATAAAATATATCACGATCTCAATAAGCTGGATGTTGTCGAGTAAACTTATTTGGGCATGGGCGTAAATCCCGGTGGGATATTACATCTCCCCCACTTTTTGACCGGAGGATGCATTACTGAAGTATCCCCCCTCACTTTTCGGAAAGTATTAAGGCGCATTGTGAAAAAACTTTAGACTATTTAACGTCCAAATATATTCAACAGCACTCAGAACGGCGAGAAAACAATGTGTAAAAGCTATAAATATGCCGTTTTATATGAGATTCTGCAGGAATGTAATGTTTACAGATGTACATCTCTATCATGAATATCGCCCCCTATTGTCATATGGTGTCAGCACCCCCCCCTTTTTTTTCAAATTTCTATGGCCTGGAAAGTCCCCCCCCCCATTACACCCCCTGCCTTAATTTTTGCATCTTATCCCCAATAAGCCGATTTGCTTGGCTGGCTATAATTATAACGTATCTCTGCAAGTTCTCATCGGGACTCTGATGTCAATTTGACGTGTATTTTAATTCAGCAAGTCATTAATCCAAACTGAAGCATCTCAGTTTAGTATGTAGTAGACAGTGCAAGTAAAACTCACATTGAAAACAATTGCCACTTTCAAAACTTGTAGTTAATTTGCAGCTTGTTTTCGCATTTGTCTACAAACGTTCTAACGACCGGTTCGAGGAAACGCTAGTGTTGTAAAATTGTCTAGAACCTTTCTTGTCACGTGCTAACATTTGAAAATGAAAGGGGATGGGAGGAAGATTCACGTTCTTATTTTCCGTTGAAAGTAAAGTATTGAGAGAACATTTAATGGATGTAACACAATGCTCCACATTCCACACGAAATTGGTACAGACATCAAATTTGGTCCTGAAAGTGTTTAATGTTAAACACTTTATGTCTTGAAGATCGCAAATAAAAACTATTCCAGTGTAAATTTCTTTACCAAGCCTGAGAGGTTAAAGCGCGCTGGGAGCCATATTGGTCGGGCATGTTCATTTTGTTGATAGCCATGTGACTGCAACGCTTGTGTTTCACAGTTGTTCGTGAACTAGCGATGCGCAGCTACTGCCAAACAAACCTCCGTACCGGTACGTTGCTAGAAAAATTATTGTGCCCTCTCGCCCTCCAGCTGAAACTCCATAATTACGATATGCAGCTGCTTAATGTATGTCCCACTTGAAATTTTTTTTTTCTTTTTGTAGATTGATAAAGGTAGAAACAAGACATTGAATGAAAGGGGGGAAAAGCTCACGAAATGACGAAAACTACGTACGAGAATTTCCGGAATTTTTACTGAATCATACAAAATGGTACTTCAGAATTGGAACTTTGTTCATAGTCATGCTTCCATATCCCAGCTAGTCTTAAACATACTTGTTTATAACCAGCCAAGCTCATATTTATTCTCTTATCAAGCATGAAGATGTCAGTGTGAAATCGGGACAGTATATAATAGATTCTCTGTGCTTTCTCAGTAGAGTGCCGACTAGCAGCAACATCTAAAGTCGGGGCTGCTTGGACTTCTTACTGAAGAGGTAAAATAATGGAAAGGGCGCTGGATACGGGGCCAAGTTGGTCAGAATCTATGAATGACATATAAATAATGGGTACGTTGTAGGCCCCTTCCGGTGAATCAATTTGCCAAGAAGCTTAAACACAGTTGCTTTTACATTTCCTTTTGTTTTTCTTATATGTTTTTGTTTGTGTGTGTGTGTTTACACCATCATAGAGCGACACAGCTCTATGATTTGCACCAATTTTCCTTAATACTAACTCAACTCAGGCACGTTCAAATGCCATGTAAAAGATCATCAAGATTGTGGATAAGCAGAAAGATCAGCAAAATGTTAATACTTTTCGTCCCAACTATGAACTACAGAGCAATACATGTTATCGGTTCTAAACTTTTTGTATACCTTCTTATAATAAAAGGGTGTAAAACATGCCACTTCGTATTTAAGTGACTATGCAAACACCGTCTGTAAATGAGATCAAATGTATTTGATGTGCAGGGCGGTGAGTTCGCTCCCGAGGTGGTTGTTCCACACCCAAGCGCCTTGCTGTCCCTGCCCGTGACGGGCTGGCAAACAAGTTGATTCCCCCATCGCCTCCACTGACAGGATGGCAGGTGGCGTGCCAAGTGTAGGATTAATAATTTATGAACCTTATTTCCCGTTTCACCCTTGAAATTTTAACCTCAGTCAATTTATTTCTTGGAAAGAAACAAGGCGATGTAACCCTAAAGTTTCAAATGATCTATATTGAACGTTGAACAAAACAACATTAATAAGAGGGTCACGTACTAGCAAAATCTGTTTATCCACTTTCGAACGCAATGTGACTAATCAATTAAAACTAATTAATTAAAAAATAATTCAAAATCAAAGAATTCATGAACAAATGACAACATCAAGTTAAGATAAGTGTTGAATGAAATTACGTTGTAACTCAAACTACTCACTGGAATGCCATGGACGTATCTTTTTATTTACAAATCCAGCAAAAGTTCCTGGAATCTTGCGCTTTAAGTCCTTTCAGAACCTTGAGCAAGTGATTTTAGCAAACATTACAATTTGATCTAAGCTTTCAGTCTTTTGGATTACAAAGATGTAGAGAGAAATTGACTGAAGCAGGATTTGAACCTGTGGCCTCTGGAATACCGTACCGGTGCTCTACCAACTGAGCCATACAGCTCTGTGTTGGGGGCTCTTCCCATTTGTCAATATCTTTGTTAGGGAGGCGCTAGCCAGAAGCCATTAAACCTGAAACACCATGTAGCCAGGGATTGCACCCCAATAACACGATACAACCTGGAAAGTGGTGAACAGGGATCCATCGGAGAGGATACGACTTTTTGAACACACTTCATGAAACAAATTATATAGAGAAACTGACTGTGTGCTTATAAATGATTATAAAGATCTTTTGAGTTATTTGTATGATTTGTTTGGATTGTTTGTTTTCTTTTTCTTAGCGTGTATTCCTTTTTTCCCGAACATCAACGAAAGCTTCTGAATATAGGGATAACACTTGAAGAAACTTCCTGGCATTTTGGGGAGGAGGGGAATCTATCCCAGTTAAGTGTCAGCTTTCTCTCCCTTAAACCCTTAAACCGTAAACCCCTGAAGTTAGTTTGTTGCTTTCCTGAAGGCCTACATTCACCTCAATTGTTTTTATCAAGTTCGTACTTATAATGTTGCTGATTTCCAAACATTACGGCGTCGTTTACCGCTCAGACTGAGTTTCTGAAGACCATCCTGTAGGCCTATAGCCAACATAGCGCTCAAGCGCTCGATCCTTACATTTCATGTTAGAGCTACGCTGTACAAAACAAGTTATGTCAAACATGGATGCAGTTATACAAAGTCTGTTGGCACTGGGTGCTTTATAACAATTTTCATGTGTAAATTTATATCCAGCTATATTCAACGTCAGTCACAATATTTTTACACAATTTGCAGACAAACAGCTCTTGTGTAAAAATTAAATAGGATGACGTAGACAGGTGATATTGTGCAAGAATTTCCTCTGTCAGTTTCATGACAACGTGTACACGATTATGCCCTACTGAGGGAATGAGACGTTTATCATTCCCACATTTTGTGGTGAGTGTAAAAACGTCAGTAATTTCGAACTTTTAACCTCCAAAATAAAGAACATACGATACAAAAAAACATGTAAAGCAATGTTTGTATGTTTAAACAACGTTTAAGGGCTCGAGATATGAAGTTTACACGTCCTACATTAAGTAAACTACTTGACATCATTTTTTGGATTCTCTAATTGAAAATGTGCACTTTTAAAACGTTCAATTTTTTCTGCCCTTCCTGATAAATGAGGATGTTGGTGCTTCAAGTTTAAATCGCCACGGGAGGTTACTATTCATTCTTGGAGTTTTGGGCCAATTATTTGTTCAAATATTTGCGAGAAAGGTTTACTCACTGGCTTCCTGTCAAGAACTGAAGCAAAAACAGGCAAACAAAAAGAAAAAACAGAAACCAATTCAGTGCATGCCTTCTTAATAGAGACTCTATTGAGGCCTGATGTGGAGAAGGAAAAATTACACATGTACAAATAGACATGCGCACGGCGATGTTTAGTACTTCCAATATGCCATTAAACCACCAACCCAGCTTGGGTCAGTGAAAATGTCAAATAGCATGTAAACTGTGCGCTGATTTCCGGCAGGTGATACTTTCAAACCTCTTACAAAATTTCGTAAAATTTAACTGGGAATTTCCACGTTCTCTCCTTGTCACCTGTTACGGTTTCCGATTAACACTTTTTCTGCGAGCAATGTTTTGAAAAATGCATGACAGATCAATGAGACTGGCTGAGACACAATGGCCTGAAGACAGCGTGGCTGACGCTCTATGAGTGACAAGACCAGCGAGTCTTTTCTACCACACGTGGACAAAACGAATAAGGTGAAAAAAGTTAGCTTATCTGACTCAGTAACCACATTTATCAAATACAAACTGCATATTATGGCATTTGGAAATGGAAATGCATTTCCGTTGTGTGTGAATGAGCAAATTTATTCGTTTTCAACGCCATCATTAGTTGCGGTTTCATATCCAAATAATCTTATTTATCCCAATCACTACATTTTCACTGATACGTCCAAATCTCTGATGAAGGACTTGGTCTGTTTCATTACTGTCGCCTTGCTGAATAGTTATTTGCACAGTACGAGGGATTTCTTTCAAAAACGTTTACATAAGCATCAGTACTCTAAATGTAAAGCAAGGCATTTCGTTTCAGATCAAAAGTATGGGGCATATTTACAGAAGCAGAGAGGAGAACAGGATGCAATTTAATGCATACGTCCTCCTGATCAAGCAATAATACCGGCAATAGTGGTTTCTATTTGACGACACATTCATGGTATGTTAACACAGAAGCGAATTCAGCATCAAAATCAACACCATTAATCCCTAAATAAATCTGAATGAATTATTTTGAAGAAACAATGTAATGCAGGGAATGTTTTCTTAGAATCACTCTAAATGAATGTTTAAACTTTTGTAATGCAAGGGAACGTTTTCTTAGAATCACTATAAATGAATGTTTAAAATTTTCTCCAATACATGAAAACTCCTTGAAATTTTCTTGGAGTCAAGTGAACTGTAATGTACATTTTTTGAAACATTCAAAATTTACCAAGCTTTTCCAGACAAGTGAGGGCACACTGAATTAGTTTGCATCCCAAAATTAAAAAAATTCAGACATGTTTGTCACCACCGGCCTTACTGTATTTACTGCCTCTGAGGTTATCCCACTTCACTGCATATGATGAAAAGGCTGCATCTACGAAAGCTCATGCTGAACTTTAATATTTCAGTTTTCTCATAAGTGCTCTCTGTATTATACAAATATTTCATTTTATCCCCGCGTGGTACAATAAAATATCCCCCATATACACGCAGTATAGATATCCCCCCCCCCTTTCTAAGGTGGTAACATGAAAGATCGCAATTGAAAATCTTCGCTTGTAGTTTACAGATGTTTGCTTATTAGTGGATTCAAACAACAAAACTTCAGCAACTGAAAGCTACAGCGACCAGGAATGTTTTCACATTGCCGCACAACGGAATTAAAATTGAATTATTTTATCAATTGTGCATTCAAACTTGAACGGAAATGAGTGATTCGACATTAATGTAGCTGAAACATTTAAGGCCAACACAATGTAATTTTTAAGTTCTTGGGTAGAGACCGCTCACCAATATAGAATTGTTGGACTAAATCTTTGTTTATTTCTGTCCGTCTGTCTCGGGTGATAGGGTACCGCCTGGTCAGTGGTCCATCTTCTCCTTCATTTTTTGTCCGAATATCAATTCTCTGCGGCTTTTCTCCAAGATGGTATAATGTATAAAATTGAAACTTGAGACATTCTTCAACTCTGGTTCCTACATGTGCATACAAGAATTTAGTTTTTTTTTGGGGGGGGGCGCTGAGAAATCTTCAGTTCAGCAACCATTTTGATCTTCATATCAAAGTTGTCTGAATTTACTTCCAGGGTTTATGAAGTGTCAAAGTTCAGGTACATTTGAAATGCTGAACAACCCCTCAAATTAATACATCGGTCACTATCTTGGTATTGGTACTATAACAAAGACCTTGATATTGAGATGTACTTGCTTTTGTGACGTCCTGTGATGTCATCGGGTGTCAAATTACAAGCAATTAAATTTTGATAGTATTAATTTTCAAAAATCCATATAAAGTCAATTGTGAGGTACCTCAGTTGCTTTTTAAGGCAAGTTATTGAATAGTGTTTTATGTTTTTTAAAGCCAATTTTTTTAAACCAATAACACCGAAATCAACCTCATCTCCGTACAGATGCTGGAGTTAATTCTTGAAAAATAAAATCAGAAAGAAAGTATACGTTATTACTATGAGTGTCTAAAACGAATTTGGGACCCATTTACGCACTAAACTATAATTTAGGGATCTCAATCCATGCTCAGCTCAGGCCGATTGCCATGAATTAACGGTATGTAATCTGCCTTCTGTCCCTTCATTGTTTTGTTTGGGAAGCAAACATCCAAACAAATGTTGTGTAACAACTTGCCTCAAAAACAAATCACAAAACTTTACAAAATAACCCAACTGTGTCAGCAGGGCTAAAGAAAACGAAACCCGACATCATACACGTAGCTAAAACAGCGGCAAGGATTGAGAATTAAGGTTACAAATTTGTCAAGAATTGTGAAATGACCTCAGCCGACCTCATTGCCATAAAAAGGGCAAAATGTGAGAGATTTTTCTTAGTATTTTGAGGGACGTAGTTTTGCAATTAACCAGCGAAATCACCGGAATTATTTTGCTGTCAATAAAGTGACCTGCTATGGCTTTACAGTTATTGAATTTTCAACTCAGGGACGTTTCTGTGTGTATGACGTACCAGCTCCAAAGTAATCGATAAATGTATTTCCAAATGACGCCATCTCTCTCTCTCTCTAAAAAAAGGGGAGTACTGACAGGATCTTTTTCAAATGAAGTTACGCCTACACTAAAGGCTGCTTTATGTTCTTTCTATTCAACCAACGTTTAAAGACTTCTCATGGAGTCAGCGTTTTACAGAGAGTTTCTACTTATGTAGCTAATGCTTAATGGGTCTTGGTTGTTTAAGTATTATAAACGTTGAATTCACCGCGTTTAGGCCCTATTTTCCCTTGCGATTGATTGAACAAGCCTTAACTCCCCTGATGAAGGTGCCGAGCACCGAAAGCTTGGCATTACCATCTGGTGAGCAGTGTTCAGTTTTGTTTTGATGTATTTATATCATTCATTTTAGAGAGATCGAGGATCACATTAATTTCCAATGTTAATTATTCTTAGCTTTTTACCCTGGCTAAATAAAGGTCTCGGCTAGTGCAATTACAAGGGTAAAAAATGGAAATTTAGAACCATCTTACAATCAACCAAAATTGCAGTGGGGCATCCGGGGTAAACTGTTACCATTTTGCAATCTCCAAAATGAAACGAAGAGAATTTCATCATTTCTTGAAGGTTGATGTTGTCAGCTTATATAAAACTAGTTAAGTTTAGTTGAGTAATTTCAAGCGCGTTTCATTCAAATTCACGGATTTGTACTGCCAATTCGTCCACTGGAATATATAGATTAAGTTTGCTTCAAGCTTTTAATTTCGTCATTTGTCACACCATCGAATTTAACCATAAGTAGACATTTTCGTCGAGTATTCCATTTTGTCTCGTCTATACGTCCAAACGCGTTATTTTACCAAGCAGTTTAAAGACCAACTCCAACGATGTTGTTTTTTCTCATATTGAATCCTATTCAGAAGAACCAAGTCTAATTAAATTAGCACATATCAATATCTCCCTTGCAACACACGCTTTTGTGTTAATAAAACACAGTCTTTGTACCTATTTTTCCTGGGAGTCCAGTCTGCAGTTGTAAAAATGGACGTGTCGTCACGACTCATTAGCATAATGTATATTGATTTCTGTGATGTATTACCGTGGAGAGGAAATACCACAGTGCACGTGCTGTATGCATCCATAGCACGCATAGCTGCGGACGACAGCACGAACTTGAAGAATACTCTCATTCTTCGGAAACTCGAAGAATTTCAATCCCAGTTCTTTCGCAGAATTTCTAGTACGTCCATCAAGACGCACGATTTGGGCATTATTGTAAGTCATGAAGAAAGGAGCATCAACTCTCGACCGAAAAGAGATAATGCGGCACAGTAGAGCTTGCACACAGATCGATCCCCGACACGCGGTGCACGCACATGTAGCTCCATTTTCATGGACAGTATATGTACATTCGTAGCGCAACCAGTCGTGAAACGGATACCAGTTTCAATGTTTTCTCCGGTATTACATCATCCAGATTTCGTTTCTCAACAGCGCCACCAGCGGTCAGATTGTGGAAAATTTTCATAAATCTCAAAGACAACGTTCAAAAGTTTCGGCAAAATTACAAAAAATACAGACGCAATAGAGACATGATTTGGTAATGAATATATGATTTATTAAACACTAAAGGCAATAAGAGTTTATTTTCAAAACATTTAAAACAGTTGGAGTTGGTCTTTACTCTTTAATGATAAGTTTGTCCCATTTCGTAAAAAAAAATCACTGTGACGCCCTTGGTGAAAAGGAAAAAGGTCACTGACGAAAATGTTTTCCATTAATTTTCCTTTTCTTGTAACTTTTCTTAAAACGTAAGAATCCTTAAAATTATGTTAGACCCATTGCAAGCACGGACTTTACCAACAAAAAGTAAGGTTCATTATAATAATGTTACTTTTTTCACTGTTTTAAATTCCAAAGAGTTCATGTTTGGCTGTTTATCGTATCGCCCTCATACCCAATTTTCATTTATCTTAAAGTGCATTTCTTGCGTCAAAGCAAAAGACGTAAAGAATCTTTCTATCACTTGCTACTTAAAAGCCAAAGTAAGACAGAACTTGACAAGACTTTTGACTGATGGCGTCATATGTTATTTTCCCTTTCGCCACCCCAAAACAAAATGAAAAGTGTCTCTATCAAAGAGTTAATCTTAAGATCTCTCCGCGTCAAATGTAACCTTTAATTTTTCATCAAGAATTGAACTTTTCCAAACAAAAACCCAGATATAATGACTCTCCTTTGAGAATTTTTCACCACCTTTTCCAGGGAGACGGTTCCTCCGCGAAAAAAAGGTTCAGCGAAAAAGGATATTCAGTTGTACATCTCAAAAAGCAATAACCCAAGAACAACCTTCTGGTTTTAGAGGAACTTGAAATAAAAATGAAGATTTTTGGATTTGGGATGCAAATTAAGAAGGGATGTGACAAGCACGATTAATTAAATTGACGGCTTCTTAGCTGAGGCTTTATCCTAAGGTCAACCTTGGTGCCTTTTCCGGCCAGATGAGCGCTAGTGGTTTTCCGAAATAACTAGAAGTCAAACACGCTGAAACACCGATTACCTCTGGTAACAGTACATCAGCGGCCAGCTGAACCCGATGGATCTAGTAATTTTGGTCATATTTCTGCAATTGATACAGACCTGAGAAAAACTTTGGGAGTTGCTCAATTTAACAGTAAACAAGTGGAGTTAGTGTGTACTGAAAACAAAAACCGAAAACATTGACTTTTTTATAAGATGATCGGGATGTTGCAGGTAACCTAAAAGAACGTTTGTGTAAGTAACTAAAACAAATCCAGACCAAGCGACATTGCTTTGCAGATCACTAGCTTTTTATGTTTTTACATAATCCTCGTCGTAATGAAAAAAAACTGTTTTGCTTGCCCAAATGATTGCAAATTGCAGCAAGGAGCCCGATTTTGTTCCGATAGTGCAGGTTTTCCCGACCATTTGAACCGATTTAAACAGCATGTCATCCGATGTTGCGTGAAATTACGATACTCCAAATCGCCATTCAATATCGTTATACAAGCATGCGGTGTACTGTTGCATTGTAAGATTTAACAACATGAGCTATATGAACATTCTGCCCGAATAGGAGTCAAATTGAGTTGAATTGATCTGTAACTTTTCTTAGGTGCTGTGTTAATTTTGTTGGCTTTGTTGGTTATTGGCTTTTTTCTTTAAGTTTGGGTTGGTCTTGTTTTAGATTAGTTAAGCCTTACCTTGATTCTGTGGCGGGTTTACTTTGGTCTAGGATTGGTCTAATTTCTAATTTCTAAAAAATTAATTTTGGTCTTTTGGTCTACATTTTAGGTTTGGTTTCTGCAATTCTCTTGGCTAGATTTTCAAGTCTTTAGGCGAATATTTTTAAATCTGATTTTTGACCCAGTCCTGTTTTTTAGTTCTCCCGTTACTTTCCTTTTTTTGGGGGGGGTATTTTTAGAAGAAATAAAAGATTTTGTTGTTGGAATCAAGTTTCAGCTTCCGTATCCCTATTCTTTTAGACTTCTTGCGACTCCTCCCTTTTTGATCATTTTGAAAGTTTTTTTAGCGAGTTCCCCAAGAGTTCTATTTTCTTCAAGTCTCTTCTTTATTTTTATTCTTACTTGAAGTGTGCCATTTTTCCCCGTTACATTTTTTTCTTTTTATATAAAATATATATTGTCTTGCACGTAATTTGAACATGAATAGGTCCACAGCCATATCAACTGTTGCGACTTCTGGTAGGGAAGAAAAGTTGCGTAGCTTTTTAATTTTCATTTTGCGAAGTTAACTGCGTTTAACGAAAATGAAATTAACATTCCACTGAAAATCACCGGTCAAACTGACTCTGATAAATTGGATAATTGAACGCAGCGAAAAAAGATGTATGCTGGCCGTTGTTTTCCGAAAAGTAATCGACAAAACACATTTCGGCTCCTCAAACTGAAAACTGCAGGAAAACCACTTTGGGCCTAGATGCATAGACAATATACATCTGCCCCTCAGTAACCTATTGACCAACGCAACCTTGAAGGCATGCAGTTTTACCGTGTTAAAATAGGAATACAATAATAACACATTCATTAGATGATACCCTAAATGACCTGACATAAATTGTGTATATCTATTTTTAAAAATACACACAAACAAAATATTACAATTGCTTACCATCGACGTCTTTGCTCCAAAAAAGTAAAAACGACAGTAGAAAAACCAAAGCGACTGTTGGTCTTGTTCCCATCATTTCCGCCAACAAAAATCAAGCTTGTGATATCGTTCGTCAAAGTAATAACAGAAGACGTTGGTGAGTTCTTCGCTTCTCTATGAAGCTGATACTAGAAAAAAAACGCCAACCGGTATGCTGTGCGAATTGAAACAGGTGCAAGTGAGCGAGAGTGTGAACTCAGACTGGTTGGTCAGAAAGCTGCAAGCAGTTTAAATGAATACTGCTAATGAATATGATGATTGATCTATCATACTACCGACTTAAATGAGATGAGAATCGTTTCTCAACAAGGTTTTAAAAAGTCCAGTGGTCTACTCAGTGGTGCGAAGGAAGCTGAAATAGTTCTTAAAGAGCGTTGGATACACCCACTAGAACGTCGAAATCTCGTTATGGGGAAAACGTCGCAATTATTGTCTCCAGCAGTCTCAGGTTCAAGCTGGAGTCAACGCATGGGCGGCAGAGCGCAAACTGAGTAGTGGCGCAACTGCCGCCTTCGCACTACCTCTTATCGCATTAGACGGTAAATGCGTACACCCGTCACTTCCGGCACGCAACAAGTTCTCTACGACATTGAATGGGACATGTAGAGAAGCGCGTGACACGCTCTGCGTCTCACTCCAGTAGATGTCTTTGCATACTTTATCCGATTTTTCTTTGCCTATGCTTCATGATTAGACAACATCGATGCAGATCAGATATGTTTTTGAATTAGGCCAAGACGACTTTATCAGCCAGCCAGAAATGATTATTGTAGGCGGTAAGAGTCAACAGGTAACACGTGTGATATCGTGGACGGCACGTCTACGGCGTTCAGCTCTAATTTACAGCAGCTCATTTCAGAGATGGCAAGACGTGCCTTAAGCCCAAATGCACCGGTCTCGTTTGTGTCACACTTTGGGAGTAAAAGCTGCATCTTCAGTATCTGATGCGTGAAATCAACCTATACGAACAGGGCAAAAATCAGGATTGTATACCTCAAAATCCTGTTCACAAAGACCGTTGTGTGCCTCCACTCTACCACTCGGGTTTCGTCGGCGGTTCCATTTTGTCATTTTTCCCCTATGGTTATCCAAAGCTGAACGACAATGATTTTGCTGTGTGCATACGACTCCTTGTTAAGATGTTAATTTGAAAATGACTTACGACGTCCACATTTTATCTGTGCAGAAACGGCAATTTAAATCTTAGCAAACACCAACAATAAGATGCCTCTTGCATTAATTTACACAGCTTTTTTTAGGGGGGTGTTGGTACATGTATTGACGATAACTGGTTCTACAGTCAAGCGTAGCTCCACTGGTGATTGGTGAAGCTGAAAGAAAATCCCCAACCAAGGAACCCACCTAATTAAAGTTTTTAAAAAGTAAATCTTTATGCACCTTTTGAGTTCTGGCTCGTTCTCTTTGTTTGTACATTTACTTTCTTTTTTTGACTGCAGCCGTCTGACGAGTTCTATAATAATCACAATTCACCTTGTAAGTTATACTTTGAATACTGATCAGGTGTGGACCTACCGTGGTTCTCAGTGGCGAAAAAGTGAGCTTTATAACCCAAACCCCAAATCCGTTCCAACCCCTCAGCACACCCACTGATTCAGCTACGTTGCCTGCAATTATGTCGTAAGCAAGTTTGTGTAATCGTAATTTTGTGTTTTCTCGAAAATTCAACAAAATACCACCTATTTTTCTCAACAAACGCAACAGCTGCACTCATAATTAATTGAAAATATATATTTGAAATACATATATACATAACATACTGCCATAAACTCGAGCGTAATTTCCAGCCGTAGCCAAGTGATTTGGACACGGCCTATCGTAGTATGTGCTTGGCCGGTATTTCAGACAAGTTCAGGAGAATGGAAGCTGAAAGTGCCTGAGCCGAAAGTGAGGAACATTATCGGCGTCCATTCCCGAGCCGGTCTCAAACGACGTTACCCATTCATTATGTGCCATAAAGCGGCATACCAGTACCACAATAATTCGAACTCTATCAGAGTCGACTCTAATCTTCAAATGCAAACGTTTACATTATTGATGAAAGAAAAAACTTAAAATTCTTCGCTTTTCAATTTTTTTTCAACCATTTCAATGGTTACACTTGGCATCATTTAACAGGTTGGAATTTAGTCAATCAATTCCTGTATTTTCAGACATGCCTTTGGGCAACGGCTTTCGATACACACAAAAATAAAATTAAATGTGTGCCAAGCTTGAATATGGATTTGATTACTTTGAGTTTCAGGCTCGTTTTAATTGCTTTTCTAGAGGCATATCTTCAGATTTATTCTCTCAACAGCTGTATATTGTTTAATCATGTAACGATGTCTAGCACAAAATGTAGTTTGCATTGGTACAGTACTTTTTGGCGAAAAGCGTAATTTCTGTGTTAGATTTGATACAGAAGCTGACTGGCCGATATTGTAACACTGATCTTTGAAAATGCTTTGACCTATACGGAAAGCTAGCCTGAAAATATGTGTCTTTTCATTATACGCATGCTCTGTCAAGGGAAAATACTCTGCGAGTTCTCAAGTCCTGAGGGGCGAACGGGATGGATTAGTAATAGCTTTAATGGGCATGAAGAGCGTAAAAAAACGAGGTGGCCTGACAATATTCAAGCCTCAACGCGGGCATTAGGAAATTAAATCTCCATAGGAATGTCATCGATTTGCAATGTAATTAGCTAAGAGCAACATCTGTGATAGATATGAAACCCGTAAGCAGCACTTAGCCGATCATTTCCTCCCTAACCTTGGTATCAAATGATGACGAGATGGCTACCTGTGCGTCTGCTATCCCCCACAAGTCGGGCCTCAAACAATATCGATTGAAAGTCCTTCCACAGGATATTTTAATGAAATTTCCAGGCCGTTGATGTGAAACAAATTCTCTCTCAGGGATTTAACGAAAGATTTCTACTAAAGGAGTTCCATCATTTACTATGACAGCTAATTTATGCCAAGCTTGATCATTTTAGACATTTACTACTTCACATTTCGTTTCAGGCGTGTTATCATACACAACCTCGCTGCATTCATTCGTGTTCAACCCGTGAGGGCGTAAATCCGGAGACAATTGCGAGCAAATTTCTGAATGATATAATAGTCCATCTTTTTTCCTACAGCACATTTTCACGGATTCAGGGGAAAAATTAAAACCTGACATACTGCGAACAACGTCGTCAAATTTGAGCTGAGAAAATAAACAGGATTGGAAATGTTATGGGCGACTTTTAGTCGATTTCATTGCAATGGGATATGAACGGGTAGTCGGGTTGGCAAAGTTCTTTCCTCGCTCGATTCCCAGCTGGGTCCACACGTGGATTGGGTTTTCAATCCCTACCTGATTCCGTTTTACCCAGCAATTTCTTCTCGAGGGTTTTCCTCCCATATCTAGAACTGTGACTGCTTCTCATTGTCTCCTGTGAAAGTGTGTCGTTTGGCGGCTGCTTGAGGCGCCCTTGCATTCCATTCGCTCGACCAAGTTTAATGTCTTCATTGTACAGCGCATTTGAACAGATTTGCATGAAATTCTGCGCTTTCTAAGTGAATAAATTATTTAAATTATTTAAGAAACTAGCTTCTCTGGCACAATTTAACCCTTGTAAAAAATAAAGACATAAAGTACCTATGCGACGTCGACATGGGAAACGCTTAATTTAATGACTTAAAGACTAAATTGTTTCATATCAGTCCCTACCTGATTCCGTGGGTTTTACCCAGAATATTCCTCTGGGGTTTTCCTCCCATCTCCAAACTGTAACTGCTTCTCATTGTCTCCCTCTACAGGTTTCTTCCGACTTGCGCGCTACAGTGCCTAGGGTGCTTTTGAGGAATATCCTTGGTGTCATTACCAGAAATATATAATAATATAAAAGTATTCTTTAAAGGTCATACACAAAACAAAAATTAGCCAATAAAACGGGAGACACTATAATCAACCAGGCCATTAAATAAGCAAAAACAAATTGTGCAATGTAACCAAACTTCTCAAATTATCTGATGGACATACATTAATGTCATGACCGGCCATCTATTAAGGAGGTCCACTTAAATTATTAGTGTAAGGATGCCAAGGCAAAGGAAGACGGGCAGATAGAGTTTTATTTACATGCCAACTTTTGAGGGTTCAAATATTTAGGTTTGATCACAGTTAATTACAATTTAAATCTTTTATTCTTTATTTACTTTACATGAAAATTCCATATTCCACGGATTCCTCGAATCAATTCCTCAGTTCTCAATTTCCCAAATTCTCAATTTCCCAATTCCTCAACTTCCCCGAATGCCAGGCCAGAGTGCGACCTTGGACTTGGCCTTCTACAGTTTTGAAGAGTGTGGAATAAAGATCGAAACCCAAGTGTAAATCATACGAGTCGCCACACAAACAAACAGCTGAAGTACAATAAAGAGTGAACATGACAATATCACATGTACGCTTCACGTGAAACTTTTACAATCAAGACTGTGAATTTTCACTCCAAAATCACTCATTCCGCGTTCTGCCATGACCCCAATAATCATCAAGTCGGGTCACACACTATGGAATCATAGATTGCGAAAGTGAAGAGACTACAAATCAGCTATTACAGTGCAAAAAGCTAGTTTTCATGGTAACGGGTTAACCCCTTGATAATCACTCTGTGATGCCCACGCTGGAAAGGAACATGTCTTTCGCGCACCCACCGCACTTTCTTCGCGGGCATTTGTTATACATTTCTAAGGGCTGGGCGGAGTGCCAAATAAACCACGGTGCCCCCTAAAACACGCTTCCCTACATTAAAAAACGTAATTAATCAATTGGTCAATAGCCAAATATACTGCCAAAAAACAGAGTGCATTAACATTGTTGGTACACTGTTTTTCTGAGTAAATGGGAGTTTAAGCAAATTAAGCATGATTGAGAGGAATGCAAACTACACATTCTGCTAAACGTTTCGACAAAATGTCCACTCCCACGGATCGAACATTTCTCTTGTACATTGTGCACTTCACTTTCCAGCCTTGTGTTAAAAATATCTGACATCCGCAAGACAGGGTAAAGGTACTTCATGTCTAGCGCCTTGACCATAAAGTTCATTTACCCCAAGCCACTTTTGAACAGAGCTTCCACGACGTATGTTTGCGGGGCACATGTGCAAGAAACACTCTAAGAACAATAGTAAAGTCTTACGACCCTCTGAAAAAACAGGAAAACAAATTATCTTCACAAGACCATCATTACAATGGAATCAAAAACGGAATGAAAATTGAAGTATTGATTGCTGAATTACCCGTGTCAAGACGGGAAATTCAAGACTTGTTTCATGTGCTCTGCTCTTTCAGTAGTCGACCTTAATGCCATCCAGTCCTTTTTTCGTAGCTGGAACAGAAAGAAACGCAGTCAAATAGTGTTAAGAGGTGGCTTATGTGTTTATAGATGGATTTCACATTAGCGCCGTCTGCGCATATCCGCATCGAAACCGAGGCTCTCTGTGTTGAACTTCGTCGCGCGCGCCCGCGGGGTCGACACAGTACATGCAGTATCCGGTTCGTACATGTAAGTGTGATGCCACTTCAGTTTCAACCATGCCCACTTCACAAGATATATGACCATCGCAGGTATGTTAGTTCGCGGTAAATTGCCATTACTTTTTTTTTTGATTTCGAGTCATCCTTCCACAAAAATTTGCAGCCTGAAAAGTCTGAATTTAACATACCTTTATGTATTTTATGTCGACTCCTTAATTTCAATAGTCTGATCGTATTAAGAATTGAAGCTGACACCTACAGCCTCGTTTTCAAACGCGGAGGTGCGCAGAACGACGCTAAAAGCGTCGTATTAGGTTCCCTCTATTGTGTGATGTAAAACACCCCGAACAAGTATAACCAAAGGAAACTATTTCTACCACTGCACTCATATTAGGCCCTATAGATTCATTATTTATAACACATCGCCCACAAATTCTGTAGCTTGACTGGCCAAGAGCCAGTCACATGGCATTCACTATTTTTGCTATCTTGTTTTCAGAGGTGAGATTGGAGGAAAGTGAAATATCCATGAAATAATAACCAGATGTTTTAAGGGTACCACAGCAGGGTAGGGTCGAAGGGCTTTGTGTTTGCCTACAGGCATCCCATATTAAGTACAATCTATCATTTGCAATTACCCAAGAAAGTAACTGACGACATTATTGTTGAAAAGCATACTTGATTAAAGACGGTTAGTGGACTTCACTCCCTGTGAGTTTATTTTTTTCTGGCAAACTGTCATTTTGAAGAAAAAAAAAATGAAACAAGGACTTAATTTCCAGTACAAGTCCTTTTTCTATGCATTTAGATGAAATTAATCAAACTGTTGGAGGTTGACTGCTTTATCTCGTGGACTGATAAAACTAACCTCTATCGGATGATCCATGGAGCATTCTAGGGTCCTTCGGCTTCCCTTTTGGAAAATGCAATGCTCCATGGATCACCTCAAGAGGCTAGTTTTACAACACCATGCACTGGAAGCAGTCAATATTTGTATAAGATGAACACCTTCAAGCCTCACTACCCGGCTGTCTGCATTTTCCCAGTTCTCTCAGGGCAAGCATGTACACACATCCAATCCAGTCTTTAATGGCTGAGATCACAACACCGTAATGGTTGAACAGGAATGTAACGGGTGTTTACCATCAGAATGCAAGCGTGCTGCCAGCTTCGTCTTCTTTCACCCACACCATGAGGACAAATCTATCCTCTTTGCGAGTAACCAAAGGTGGCATGTTTTACATAGCGCCAATGGTCCTTTGGTGGCACAGTTTA
This sequence comes from Acanthaster planci, assembly GCF_054643075.1. Taxonomy (NCBI): domain Eukaryota; kingdom Metazoa; phylum Echinodermata; class Asteroidea; order Valvatida; family Acanthasteridae; genus Acanthaster; species Acanthaster planci. Next base: position 14,131,529 of record NC_141784.1, read on the forward strand.
GTTCCCTATGACCTGACGATTTATGACAACTCTTGATAAAATCATACCTGTAGGTCAGGTATCACCCATGATTAAATATAGTTTATGACCCAAGATGTCAGGGGCACCGGGGAAGCCCAATCTGCATTGGAAACTATTTCATGTCTTCCATTATTTCATTTTCAGCATCTACTTTAAATATTCCACAATGGCACAAAAAATAATGAGGACTACCCCCCCCAAACTTTAGAAGCATGCATGTCGGTTGTTTTACTTTAACAAAGTTGCAACTCCGGGTTAACTTTGAATTAAAAAATGAGCCAACGAGAGCTTAAAACTCGAGAATTCCAAGATCCATTGCTGTTCATACTTATATCATGACTAATCGTAATGGTTTTAAACGTGTCTTACTTATACACATCCACTGATTAGTATGCAAAAATAACTGTAAATGCTGGACCATCAACAAAACTATCCGAACACTGACAATAAGTTTCGATATTTTCAGAAACGGATGAATTCCTCGGTTTTTGTTATGTAACATTGGGTGATAACGGACCCTTGAACAGAGAGAAGGTAGTAAGAATCATTGGGTCTGGAAACCAGACATAGAATAATAACTTTGATTTGTTTTGAAGTCCTATCACTTTTATGCTTATGTTTTAACCTGTCTACATCTGGGACCATTGACTATTCATAGTTATTGTGTCATTATAACTGCGTCATGGCAGTGGCCATCTCGCTACTAGTTATGGTTGATTAGATTTTGCCATGTTGTGTAAACCGGATGATGACTTGAACAATTTCGAACATGACTGTTTCCAGAGAAACTTCTTCAGATCAATAGGAGATACTGACATATAAACAAACTCTGCTGAAAATAGCATTGACTGGTCAGCTGCATCATAAGACCGCAAAGATTCAAATCTTCACACATACCTGGCAATACAAGGTTTTAATTTCTGAAAGTTTTAAAGGTTAAAAATTTTAATACTGTAATATTATGCCTTGATTTTAGCCGATGTAAGTTACATCCACACTAGAAAACTGGATGTTACACCATGAGGATCATTGCAGGATGTCTACGCCCAACCCCTACAGATCTCCTGCCAGTGCTAGCAGGCATTGTTCCTGCCAAGCTCCAAAGATAAAATGTCAACCATACACTATTGTTCAACAGTTTAATGATAAGAATGACTATTTCTGCTCTATATACATGTAAATGACATTGCCGATGGGTCACAGTACGAGGAACGTCTCGTTGCAGACGACTGTATTTTTTATCTGCCTTGAGCAGGAGCACCCCCTCATCAGTTGAAAAGAGCCATGCCGGTGGGGAGTGTTCGTTTTGTTGATAGCAACCATAGTCGTTCATGAACCATGTGAAGTGCAGTTGCCGCCAAAGGAGCCACTGTTGCTAGGAAAATCATGTCCTCTCTTGGTCCCACTCAAGGACTATAGAGAAACACAAAGATTTACTGATCGGACCAAGCTGCAGGAAGACAAAGACAGCCTCCAGAGTTGGAGTGAGCAGTCCCATTCAGGTTGAAGTCTGGAGTCAGTCAAGCATTACCAGTGCTGAAGACTATACATATCTCATAAATTCATGTGGGATTATCGAAATGATCACATGGTTATGATAGTAAATCAGGTGCTGTGAATGTTGAGACGAGGCCTGCACAAATGCTGACATTCGACAAAAGCTACAGTATATTTTGTTTTCGTTCATCCTCATCTTGAGTACGCATCTGCAGTCTGGGATCCATGGGAAACAAAATATATCAACCAGCTTGATACACTTTGTCTATGATAATTACACCAGCCTATCCAGTGTGACTGATACGGTCACTAGCATGGAATGAAATACTCTACAACAGAGATGTCACATAGCACTCCTAACTTTGATCCACAATGGGTAGTCAGCTGTCCCAACATCCATCCTCCAGGCTGCACCAACAATGACATGTACATGTAGATCAATAATGGGCAATATGTACCACTGAAACCAACCTTTCGGGAGAACAGTATACAAAAATTCTTTTGTTTCCAGAACTTACAGAGTGGAATAAGTTACCAAATCATATATTTGACATAATAATATTATCACTGCATATATAAGCTGCACAATATCTCACAGTACCTGTAATTCAAAGGCAGATATGTTATCATTACCTCTACACATTAGGTTCACAACATCTGGAGATTCCTGAAACCATCTCAGCTCCCTGGGCAGTATACAAGTACTTGCCCTATGTGCTGCCATGTTAAGGCACAAATGGCTTAACATAACCATAATCTGCCTTAACAGGTCCCCATTTACTCCTGGGTGGAGAGAGGTACAAGTATAAAGAGATAAAAGGACTTGCCTAAAATCACAACATACTTCAACCAGCTGGAGTTGAACCCCCCCCCCATCTAATGATTGGAAACTACAAACCCTTACCACCTGGCCCATCCCCCCCCCAAACACAACGGCTTTCAGAGACAAAGTTGAAAGCTACATCAGACTAAAGGATCATTATTCAACATAATGTATTACTAATTACTGCTCCTCCCTTCTCAGTAGACCTTTTCACTGATAAATTCATGCACGCATGCGCACAATTGGCCTGGCAGCAACAGCAACTGAAAATGTACTGGGGTGCGATTTTGATCACTTTCTCTATGATTTTTCTGGCTTGTTCATTTTTATTCTTCAGAAAATCTATTAGCATGTCCTAAAAGTATGTTGCAATCACCTAAACATGGAATTTGATGCAAAAAATTTTCAGACTTTGAGCTCAGGATGCTATTTTTGTTTTCAATTCCCCATCAAGTGACATCATGAACTGACAAGAATAACTAAATACACAGTTCAAACGCAGCTGTTAATTTGATCCCCAGGAAAGTTGGGGAAATAACCATGAGAAATACAAGCACTGTCGAACGAAGTGTCCAAGACCTTAACTCACAGGTACAAAAGGACCCAAATAAATGTAGCGCCCTCTGTAATTGGAATCAATCTATTTCAGCTAAAAGGAGGAATGCCAAAATCTTGGAACCAAGATCAAGCCCAGCCCTCCATTACAAGTCCCCTTTTCTTCACCCAGGATGTGAGGAACACCATCTTCCAACTGCAAGCTTCACCTCTGATAGGTTCTTGAAGTGCTCCACTTAAGCCAGATTGACATTTGCCCTATTATCTCAGAGGCTTGTGATAGAGCCCAGGATGCTGAAACAGCCCATGCAACAAGCAGCTTTGTGAAATATCACCAGTACCTCCAAGCTGACCCCGGCGGAGTTTTGGGGATTCCTCATGCCCCTGAATAGATTTAGTCCTGTAGCCATGACAATGGTTTACATGAATCGATGAAACATTTTCGAAACCTTCACACTATGAGATGCCTTAGCAACAATATCACTGTGCAGTATTTTAATACATCAATGTGTATAGCTACTATGCAACACACATTATTAATGATCAGAGTTTATGTGTTCATGACAAAAGTGATGTCATATTTTCATATTGGAATGGTTTAGGTACAAGTCCATCTGTTTTCATCAGTCATAAAGAGAGTTTCAAAATAATAATTTGGGTTGCTCCCCTTACTTCGCAACTTCGCAAAAAATCTTGATATTGCAACTAGTGCCTTGAAAAACAAAACAAAAATCTTCAGTCAATTGTTAACAAGATTAATGCACGAAGTGTTCTGTTAACGCGATGCAATTGACGGATTTCACAATAGTGCCGTCTGCACATATCCGCATCAAAACCGAGGCTCTCTGTGTTGAACTTAGTGGTGCATGCCCACGGAGTCAACACAGTGCGTGCAGTATCCAGTTCGTAAGTGTGACGCCACTTCAGTTTAAAACACACCCATCACACATGCAGAAACAGGTACCTTAGTTCGCGGTAAATTGCAGTTATTTTTTCTTTTGATTTTACGAGTCAAGTCATCCTGAAAGACTCTTCCGAAAAATTTGCAGCCTGAAAAGTCTGAATCTAACATACCGGTACCCTTTATGTATTTTGTGTCTTGACACCTTTCTTTCAACCGTCTGATCATATTAAGATTTGAAGCTGACACATAAGGCCTCGTTTTCGAATGTGGAAGTGCGCAGATCGACGCTAAATGGACTACTAAGATAATATTAATGGCGTCCTCACAGGTCTCCAGTGGAAGAGAAGTTTAATTAAATGTGCATATGGAATATGACAATGTCCTCTAATATGGCGTCATGGACCAAATGGAGGACTTTGACAAATATGTGGCAGCAGATATACTGGTCCTTTTTCACGGTATTGCAGGTGCTCAGAACTACACAAACATGCTCAGAACAATGCGTGCATGCTCAGAACTGGTAAAAGGACTGGTATGTTTGCCACCACCAAGTGTCCCAAAGTCTTCCATTGAGACGCAAGGCGCCTCCAAAAATAGGACAAGGAACGGGCAGTACAGAAGCTTTGCAATTCCAACATCTCCTGGGTCAGTTTCTATAACATTCTGCTTTGTCACATTTTGATTTATGTACTTTTTTCACCTTTTTTGAGGTAGAACTCCTTTATATACCATTAATAGAAGTAAGTACTAAAGCAAAGAAAGAAGTTGCCCCTTGCTCCCACTGGATACACCACTAGGAATGGCCACTGCAACTGTCCAAGCATTCTCAGCCTGCATAATTCCCAGGTCTGAATACACACAATTTTGCACTGGGCACTTAGTACAGCATCCCTCTAGGTTCTCCCCTAGGGAGATGAACAGGGAGGTCAGTCACAACGGGTACATGTACAGTTGTACTCAAAATTATTCATACCCTTTGGAATATAACCTACTTTTCTAAATTCTTCATTTATAAAAGCTATTGCGTTGGTACGTCCACTATATCGTTTGTCTATTTGTTGTAATACACAAACCCACACGTGTATTGGCTAAACTCATTTGCATACTAATAGACACGGCCCGGGTTTCTTTTTGCTCCTGGTCAAAATTATTCTTACCCCAGGTTTACATAGTCAAAAGTCTTTTCTTAATAGTCAATAGCATGGTCTTTGTTCTTGATGACTGCCTCAAGAGAGTTCCTATAAATGTCCACAAGCTTTCTGCATGCCTCCTGTGGAATGTTGACCCACTCCTCCTTGGCAAAAGTCTCCAGCTGGGTAAGGTTGGTTGGCTCCTGGCCATCGCTCTGGTCTTCATCTCCCGTCACAGATTCTCTATTGGATTTAGCTCAGGACTTTGACTTAGCCATTTCGGTACATGGACACCATTGTCCTTGAACCACTGCTTTACTACCTTGGCGGTGTGCTTGGGGTCTAAGTCCTGCTGGTACCAGTGGGTCCAGTGACGTCCAAGCTGGAGTTTCTCAGCAGACACTTTCACACTGTTATCCACGATCTTTAAATAATCCTCCTTTTTCATGATCCCTATATCCTAATGAAGCTCCTGGTGCCACTAGCCGAGAAGCAACCCCATGGCATTATGTTGCCACCACCATGCTTGACAGTTGGGAATGTGTTCTTTGGCTTGTATGCCTCTCCTTGCTTTCTCCAAACAAAGGCTATATCCATATGGCCAAACATAGCCATCTTTTTCTCATCAGATCACGGGGCTGATGATCAAAAGGTAGAATCTTGGTTCAGATGAGCTCTAGCAAATGCCAGATGAGCCTTCTGATGTTTCTTCCTGTGTAGTGGTGTCTTCCTTGGCCTGCATCTGTGGAAACCTCCTTTGTGCAATACTTGCTGGACGGTTGCCCATGACACCTTCGTCCCTACCTTGTCAAGGGTATCAATTAAGGCCTTGGTTGTCATCCATGGGTTGTTGTTCGACTCCGGCAGATGTTTGTGGCGAGTCCAGGAGCATGATGGTGGCAACATAATGCTATGGCGTTGCTTCTCTGCTAGTGGCACCGGAAACCTCATTAAGATACAGGGCATCATGAAAAAGGAGGATTATTTAAAGATCCCGGATGACAATGTGAAAGTGTCAGCTGAGAAACTGTAGCTTGGACGTCACTGGATATACCAGCAGGACAATGACCCTAAGCACACCGCCAAGGTAGTAAAGCAGTGGTTCAAGGGCAATGATGTCCATGTACCGAAATGGCTAAGTCAAAGTCCTGAGCTAAATCCAATAGAGAATCTGTGATGGGAGAAGAAGACCAGAGTGATGGCCAGGAGCCAACCAACCTGACCCAGCTGAAGGCTTTTGCCAAGGAAGAGTGGGTCAACATTCCACAGGAGGCATGCAGAAAGCTTGTGGACACTTATAGGAACTCTCTTGAGGCAGTCATCAAGAATAGAGGCCATGCTATTGACTATTAAGAAAAGACTTCGGACAATGTAAACCTGGGGTATGAATAATTTTGACCAGGAGCAAAAAAGAAACGATTAATATGCAAATGAGTTTAGCCAACACACGTCAGTTTGTGTATTGCAACAAACAGCCAAAAGATATAGTGGAAGTACCAACATAATAGCTTTTACAAATGAAGAATTTAGAAAAGTAAGTTATTTTCCAAAGGGCATGAATATTTTTTAGCACAACTGTACGTACATGAAAAATCATAGCAGTCACCCCAGTGTCCCTACCATGAAAAAGCCAACTGCACCTCCCGACCTTCCTGAAGTTACAGGCTGTGCTAAGCGCTGCGTGTTGTTGATTAAGTGTTGTACCAGTGCATGTGATATGTTATTAAAAGGTGATGTCCACATTTATCATTTTTTTACAAAATAGCCAGCTGACCGCGATATGATCAATGTATGGCCAAATTCCAATATTCGTCTGGTATTCCATTTTGACACATGAAGACCAGGCAGCACCAAAATGATTTACTTCCGAATGCTCCCTAGACAGAAGCTGTGGATAAACCCTGTGCATGCCAAATAATGTATGTAGCCATTGTTTGGTACGCATGAGGGTTTATCCACTACAAACACAGGGCGAGGGTTCCCCTCGTTTTTTTTTCTTTTCTCAGAATGACACAATCTACAATCAGAATTCGCATCTTTAGCTTGTTATAGTTGAGCTCTGAAGACAAATGATACTGCTTTCGATTTAGATGCTTCCATGTTTATTTGAACAGATAAAATCAGAGAAGACATGTTTTCCTTTGAGGTGCTCTTTAACCATTTTGACATGCTTCCATAAGCAAAGATCATTTCTACATTCTCTCTCCACATGTAATGGAGTGAAAAAGTCACCCTCCAAAAGAGTTAGTCCCTCATAAAAACTACTGCAACAAGAATGGAAACCACTCCAAAAGAATGAAAATCACTCCAAAATAGGAGACATATGAGGGATTTTGAGTTGTCACTTACAGTAGGTGGCTTCTTGAAAGAATGAACATTCGCCTAAGACGTAAGAATTAGACATGAACAAAGTGAAATGAAAACAAATAAACAATAAAGTTAAGAAACTTGGGGAATGAAGAGACGCCGAGGTGGTTGATCTGACAGAAAGGAGAACTCGGGATGATCAGCAACTCCAAAAAGTTGCCAGAAATCTAGTCACTGGTCGGAGACTGCATAATGCTGCAACATATAGGATGGAGATTCCGGGAAAATTGAGGTAGACAGCCAACCAAGGTTGATGAGCTCTCCCTTTCTGGGTTTGAGATAACAGTGGTCCTCCTAGGTGGACTGGAAGCTCTATCTCTTGAGTTCCACCTATCTGCAGAAACCTGGTTACACTACTAGGGATTCACTGGTGTCATTTTGTAACAAGCCAGATGGTACGACTTGATGAGAACAAACAACATACTCTGTAAATTTTAGCGAGCGGCGCTACTAATTTCAAATTAGAAAATTACAACTACATCCATAACCAACCAAACACTGATTTATATCTCTGGAATACATTCAGGTCTCTCACGTAAATGAAAGCCTGTCGTGTTGCAAGGTCATGGCTTTACTTGGCTCAGGCTGTTCTTCATTTTCCTGCTATTCTTGGATGTAGAATTCACGTATTGCTCTAACCTTGGGTACATGAGGGCAAGAGAAACACAGAGCAGCCAAAATGAAATCAGAAGATAATGGAAAGAGGAAGAAGCATGACCTGTGTTTTGCCAATGAGAGAGAGCTTTGTATCACAGAGAAAGAGAGAGTAATTTGAATGAGGCCACTCGAAGGCCCAATTCTCTCAGGGGGGGAATAGATACCTTGAATTTAGGCGTGATGACATTTTCTATTTTTGCCACTCAATCTAGTTGAATAAAAAATTGTCTCAGAGTCACGGTTGAGGTAATCAAGCGCAAATTCACAAACAAAAGCGTTACTTGTAATTACGACCTAATAATTGTCCGACGCAAGCTCTTCTCTGGTCACAAAAGTAATTATCAACCGTCTTGTGGAAAGCAAAAAAGACCACTAATACTGAATATCTGTAACTATGTACACTCACATAATCAAACGTAGGAAGCTAATTGTCCTATTCTAAAACAATAGCTTTGATGTGTTACTCTTCCAATGAGATTAGAGAAATTAGTTCATAGAATTTATTGTAAAGAGTGGCTAAGGTTGATCACAGCCAAGTTACCCATTATAATGACACACTCGTTGCAATGTGTGTTCAGATAGCTAGTGCTATTGGAAATGAGTTTTATTCTTACCATTCGAAAGCTGTATGCCATGGCTTCAACATACTGCCTCTTGATAACTCCTTCAGCGAGAGGCCTGTCTGGGTAGTTTGAGCAGAAGTGCACTGCACTAGTCAAGTCAATAGCTATCGGTCGCTGCTCCCGCATCTCCTCGGAAACTACAAAGTCTATAGATTTATGAGAAACAACTTGTACATTACCTGCAAAATCACGGCTAAATGAAAATGCTTTTAAAGATTCGGCCCAAAATGCACTTCTTGTTACCTGTTTGGGTACAGCAACGATTGAATTTGCCAAACTCGTTGAAAAACATGTCAATTCAGACAATCAGTGAGTGGGTGATCTGATCTTCCTATCCAACTGTGCGTCCATTTGTCACAAATAATTTGTGTTGCTGTTAAGTTTTCGGATCAGCGTACTACCATCTAAGCTCCATGATTATGATGAAGGTAAAAGAAACGTATGTATGAAATGTATAAAATTACGTACAAATCCTCGTGCGAATATTCAAATATTTTATCACATTCCTACACCCACAATTGAAAGTCCAATTACCCAGACCAAAGCGTCTAGTTTCTGGGGCTTAATTTGCACTTAAAGTCTGTACCTTTCTCTATACTTATTGATCTTGTTAAGTAATATGACAATAAAACCAGCTATTGGGATAAAAATTTATATTTTGAAAAACAAATGAGGTTTATTAGGGGAGGTTTCCATCTGACTAAATACCTGTTCAGTTTGTCCAGATATTAAACTGCATTGTCATAATGTAAAGCATTCTATTATGTTTACAAAATTAAGAGGAAGGTCCAATTCAGTGCAACTCCTCAGAGAATTTTTTCATGAAACTTGAAAAATACCGATCATTGTTGTCTTTTAAGAATTGCAAAAGCTAATTAAACCACGATGAAACCAGTGCCCTAAGTAACAAGCTTTTAGCGATCAATCTGGGAAAAAGTTAAAATATCCAGCTCCTACCGACAGTGTATCCGTTGCCAATAGCCACATCTGTCGCAATGGAAGTCCCTATTTCTTCATGCAATGTTTTGGCCACCGACGTCCTGAATTTACTCTCACGTTTTAACCCAGTGAGCCTTTCGTCTTGATCAAACCGACTGAGGATATTTGACAGCTCCTTAGAGTGTGCATCGCGGACTGACTGCTCATCACTGGAAAATTTAAGTAGCTTCATGCTGATTATGGTATGTAGACTCCGTAGGTTGAGTAGAGTTTTCCGGTCAACTGGAGTGGGAGAAACAAAATTGTGTCCCAGAAAGAGTCTGAGATTGGTGATTGGTGAGTACCTTAGGGTAAATTTTAAATGCTCTGAAGTTTTACAAAAAAACTAACATACTAAGATTTAGTATCTTCTAAAATAAATGTCAGAATTTTGAATCAAATTGAAGCTTACCGGGTAGGATTTTTTGTCAGAAGTAATGACTAAATTTGATCATACATTGTGGAGATGATCTCAATTATGTACAGAAGTATAAGGTTTTTGTTTTGTCCAATAAGATTTACCATACTGTTCAATGACACCTTTTAACACATGGGATCATTGGAAAGGCCTGCAAAAGAAGTACACTTAACAGGGTTCTTTTATGCTAAAAGCTCTTTCACTTTCCCACCAACAAACAGGACCCTGAAATGGTTCAAGTGATTAATGTTAGATAAGTACATGTAAATAAGATCAGCATTGTAACAAATGAGACAAACTGCACAGGCTCAGCGGACTTGAACTGCAGAGACACCATGCACTTGCAAAATAAACTGTTTGAACTTTCATTGGAGAGGAAATACGAGTTACGTCACGTACATGTATATACATGTACATGTATGTCCATGTAACTGTGTGCAAAAATCTCCACAGGGCATCATCATATATAAACGAAGTCTTCAGTTTCAAAAAAAAAAAAGTCATCCTCAGCTTTGATTTGATGATTTTTGGAGGAGAAAATTTACTGTTGCTTGTTTGGGGGTCATCATCCTGTACGTTGGTACTTCAGTTCTTCAACTGAGAGATGCTTCTACAGCATTAAACATTTTGCCCAAATTCAGTCCACTACGTCTCTCTGTATTCCATTTCGTCAAGCAAAACAACAGTATATTTCACTGTTAGTACAGTAACACAATGAATTTAAGGCAAGAAAGAACATTAGGTATCACAATTAAATATCTTAAATTGGTCTTTTTGTGCAAGTTGTTAAATGTCTGTCACAACCAAGACTGACGAAATTGGAGAGTTCATCATAAGCTGGGTAATGTGCACACCCTGGGTATTTCTAGGAGAAGCCTTACCCCATCATAAGCTGGGTAATGTGCACACCCTGGGTATTTCTAGGAGAAGCCTTACCCCATCATAAGCTGGGTAATGTGCACACCCTGGGTATTTCTAGGAGAAGCCTTACCCCATCATAAGCTGGGTAATGTGCACACCCTGGGTATTTCTAGGAGAAGCCTTACCCCATCATAAGCTGGGTAATGTGCACACCCTGGGTATTTCTAGGAGAAGCCTTACCCCATCATAAGCTGGCTAATGTGCACACCCTGGGTATTTCTAGGAGAAGCCTTACCCCATCATAAGCTGGGTAATGTGCACACCCTGGGTATTTCTAGGAGAAGCCTTACCCCATCATAAGCTGGGTAATGTGCACACCCTGGGTATTTCTAGGAGAAGCCTTACCCCATCATAAGCTGGCTAATGTGCACACCCTGGGTATTTCTAGGAGAAGCCTTACCCCATCATAAGCTGGCTAATGTGCACACCCTGGGTATTTCTAGGAGAAGCCTTACCCCATCATAAGCTGGCTAATGTGCACACCCTGGGTATTTCTAGGAGAAGCCTTACCCCATCATAAGCTGGGTAATGTGCACACCCTGGGTACATGTATTTCTAGGAGAAGCCTTACCCCATACTGCTGTGCTACTGATGATTTTTGGGTAGAATTATTCTACACGTATGACAGTCACTCCTCAAATGTAATACTTTGAATAACTTTGATTTAATATTCCATTTATTACCGTTACAAATCCGCATGTTTGTCGATAATACACATTTCATAAGTCTACATTTTAGCAAATTTGTCCCAATACAACAGGAAAATTTTGCAGGACAAATCTTCCTCACATAAATATACACGTAAATGTCAATTCTTTGTTGAAAAAGTTGCAGATTGAGAACTAAATGCAGAAAAAGCACACACAATTTGTTGACAGGCACAAGTAGCAATGGAAAACACAAATTATCCATTTGTCCATGCAAAACACCAAAATTACTAGTACGGGCTTCGTGCTACATGTACATGTACGTTTGTAAGATAGAAGATGTATCCTGTGTATACTTGTACATGTTATAAAGGTATGCATGTATGCTTCAGAAAAAAATACTTTTACCTCCAATGGAGTGAACTAATGGTTAAAAGCAAAAGTAGAAAAGGACAAGATATATGCAATACATTACCTCTTGAAATTGATTCATTGCAAGTTCTGCTCATGATGATTTCCATCAGTTTTTCCGAGTATGCTCCGCACATTGCCAATAATGTCATCAGCTGCACCAACTGACCCAAATCTGTTTCTCGATCTGCAAAGCCAACAATCTGTTTCTCTGCAGCTGCTGCCACAAGGCCAAAGACGCAAGCATCACTGCCTGGGGAAGTTGAAACATGCTGGAACTTGGCAAAGGGACTCAGCATTCCAACAAGAGTGATTAGGCTTTCATCATCAAGAGATCGTTTGGTCAAGGAAATTGCCACTGCATTAAGCAGGTTCTCGTGTAGGAATCGCTGGGCGGTGTACATTTTCAGAATTCTCGAGAGGTGATTGAAATTGAACTTATCAACCAAGTGTGCTATTAAATCCCCTGCTTTTTCTAAAAGTTCTGGACAGTAAAATCTGAAACCGGACAGGGAATGAAGAGCTTTCATCAACCTGGTGGGAGGTAGGTACTCCAGGCCATCCAACAAAATGTTGCATGCTTCCCTCAGGAAATCTCCATTGTAATACCTTATGAAATAAAATTCTGTGATGGCTTTGGACGCATCCATGACAGTTTTCTCTTTGTCTGTGTCTTTCTTTGTACTGAAAATTGCAATCAAGCGATGGGCCATTTGGGCACGATTGTGATGATCGAGTTGTTTACCAACAGTGCGAAGGATAATGTTTAACGCCCTGGCATCAGTGCAACCACCAACACGATCAGGGACAAGTAGAATTATGGCTCGCAGCAATGCATGCACTCTTTGATCCGTCTCCTGCAAACGAACAAGAACGCTAGCCAACTTTGCCAGGTCACTACAATTAAACTGATTTAGACGCTGTTCAGCACTGGCAATTAAAGTCTGAACCATCACACTACTTTGTGGAACTCTAAGGTCAATTGAGGCTTTCAGGGCATCTAGAAAGAGGTTACAATCCATTCTCTTCACATTACGGAGTACTAAATAGCACAAGTCAACGAAGTCCTTGTCTTGATGACCAGCAAGCATCCTTGATTCACTTTCACCAACTATTTCGACTTGTGCAACATTGATTTTCTGGCCAATTTCAGCTAGTCTGGATATTGCTCGTGCCACATGAACTTCATTCAGATTACCCTGGAGTTCTCTTAGAGCTTGGAATATTTCTGGTGCTGAGCAAGCTTTGTGTATACTTTTTAGGCAAGTCAGACTTTGCCCATCAACAAGATTTTCGAATGAGACAATATCGGAAGATTTTGCTTCCACTTTCTTTTTCCTTGGTTCTGGCACATATCCTAAAGGTGCGTGCCAGGCTGGTGTACAATATACCCGCTCATTTCTGCCGTGCATCATTGGAAGCCATCGCAGTTTCAAGTACTGTTGGGATTCAAAGGTTAGGAATCTGTTCCAGGTCACAAATCTCAACAATTGCTTTACCATTTCAAGGTTTTTTGCAACACATAGACTGAGCATTTTCACACTGCCACAGCACATCAACATACATCCAGGCTTTACATCAGACGTTGAGGCGTCTTTGTTGCATTCATTTCAATTCAGATACATTTACTCCATCTGCAACAGAAGAAATACACATTTAGATTTAACAAAGGGATGAAGTACACTGGAAATGAATCATGCTAACAGAAAAAGACTCAACAAATATCTCTTTAAATGGGACACCAAGCTGCACTTTCTCATTATTCTGTCAGTAATGCACACTCATGAAATACTGCGGCATTTAACTGCCTTTTGGGGTTTTATGCTAATGTGTTTACATATTTATAAGCAAAACTGTGATGTCATTCCAGGAAACATGAACACCAATCCCTTTCACAGAAATGTTTTCAGTAAGGAAATTCTGAGTTTACAACTTTAACAAAAAAACCTACGCAATGAATTATGTCTTCCCTGGATGGCATCACAGCTACAGTGCCCTCAGTTGTCAAGGAAAGCATGGATTATTTTAATTTTTTTCAGTGCATTTAACCAAATAGGCATGTAAAAGTGTTTTCATACATTAAAGAAGAATAAAAAGCTACAGAAAAAGTGTCTGAGAACAATTTATTGCAGCTACAGATTAATGTAAAATTACAAACCATTAGCAGGAGTCCTTGTATTTAGCAGAAATACATCTACATATATGTATAGTGTGACTGATCTTTGGGCAGATAAAGGCCCCCAGATGACTTGAAGGGACACACATTTCACACAGACCTTTGTTCATTTATTCTTCTTTCTTTTCTTTTGAACACTTAAAGGTGTGGATTTCGTTGTGCACATACATAAACTACTGCTACCTTGTATCAAGGTAAAAGTGATTTTATGTACCACAAATTGAAATTATAATTTCCAAATATTTGTACATTCTTAAGACCCTCACATCATGTTTACTAGGAATGCATGTACATTGCACATGTACGTGTATGTGGATTTCGCCTTCCTTAACTTCTGTCCCTGGGTTCACATTGCTAACATTTTACTTTTTTCTAGTTCCTGTATGATATTACACACTAGATGAGATGAAATGATTATCAACTGAATTACTTGTGTTTGAGGACAGGCCAACTAACGAGTAGGCCAACATGACTATTTTCTGCACCTTTTCTGAAGTATTTTGCCTGATCTTTCTATAGTGCATCCATATCAAGGCGACTGCATTATACCCCCTCCTCATTTTAAAGAAATATTTGGTTTTTGGTTTGAGGTAGATACATGTACATTGTTCTGTTCCCATCTGCTTTTTCTTTTGTTCTGAACTTGTTATAGCATTCGGCACGTTCGAGCGATCTTATCTCGCAGGAACTGCAGGATGAGACTCTTTAGTTATACAAAAGGCTTTCTACTCATAGTTCGATAACTCTTTAACTAGAATAACTAGAACAGTGACTAACCTTGGATGGCGTATAAAATAAAAAATGAACGATAGGCTGACAGATGAGACCTCAGTCAGAAAGCAGGCATTTTAACATGGTTAAGCGTAGCCCCACTAGTGTGGCACAGATCACTCCCAATTTATCCTTAGCCATACATCCGTCTACGCAATTTCGTGTCGGCCTATTGAACATTCCGGCGCACCCACTTATCATCATGGGCGAAATTTCTTTTGCACACGAACATGATTCTTGCCCTTTCCGCTTTCTAAAAACCATTTATTGAATGATTTCACTCACGTTATTCAGGTATTTTCCAGTCTTTTTGCCTTTATCCATTCAATCTAACGGGCTCGCTCTCTCAGTCGTCATCTTTAAAATAAGGTCGTTGAGCATTACGTCATTTCACCCCTCATCATCTCGACGGCTGTTTCATGTATTGCAAGATATATGCAATACACGGACTGAGCGATAAGATACTACATGTACCAATGGGGTCTTCCAAACTTTGGCAGCAATTTAGTTATCTTGACATCGAACAGCCGTCGAGACGATGAGGGGTCAAGTGACGTAATGCTCAACAACCTTATTTTAAAGATGGCGACTGAGAGAGCGAGCCCGTTAAATTGAATGGATAAAGGCAAAAAGACTGGAAAATACCTGAATAACGTGAGTGAAATCATTCAATAAATGGTTTTTAGAAAGCGGAAAGCTCAAGAATCATGTTCGTGTGCAAAGGAAATTGCGCCCACGATGATAAGTGGGTGCGCCGGAATGTTAAATACGCCAACACGAAATTGCGTAGACGGATGTGTGGCTAAGGATAAATTGGAAATGATCCATGCCACACTAGTGGGTCTAGGTTCAGCGCAACCTTGAAGTTTATTGTACCTTACTCCCATAAGCCTTGTTTATCCCATGACTTGATGTTATTCAAACTGGCAAATCATCTCAGGCATGTCAGGACGGAGTGCAATAATTGAATAAATTTACGCAAGGTTCAAGATTGCGCTTAGGCACATTACTTAGCCGAGTCTGGACTAAACACTAACGCATTTTATTAAATTATTGTCATTGTTTCAAACATCGATAAAAGTTAAGCTGTTTATAACAACTTACATAAATTTAATGCTTGTTCTCATCTAGTAAAGGAAAGAAACATGAAGGTTGGAAAAGAAAGGAGGAGCCAAGACAGAATGAACTGTAAAGTGTAAAAGTACAACTCAGTTGGCACAGTTACTACTACTAGTACCGTGAACGAACATCATCTGTGAACATGTTCACGTACGACGTGTGTACGTTACAGGAAAGCGTTCGAACGGAGCTACCCGTGAGCGCTCGTCCGCTGGAGTACGACCGCGGGTCAGCGAGCTCTCGCTAAAGTGTACAGCTAGACCCAGGGGTCGACCCAAGTGCAACGCGCACGCATCCTACTCCATTGACAGGAGTAACCGCGCGAACGCACCCTCAACAAAAATGACAAACATATGCCGCCGTTACAATAGCTTCATACCCAGAGGTTATTTTCGTTCTGACGCTCGGTATAACACATAGGACGTGTAATGTGTACGAGGTTGTCCTGATGGTTTAGACTGGTGCCTAAATCCGTTTCGTGAAAATTCAGCGTAGCTGCGTCAGGCAGTTGAAACATCACAAGGCCGTGTCCGAGTCACTTGGCTACGGCCGGAATGTACATACAACTCAACGGGAACTGGCCGCAGCCACTTCCTTAGGCTCGTGCGTAATTTCCAGCCGTAACTTCGGCTTTTTTAGTCGGTCATGTACGCGCTGGGAACTCACGTACACTCATGTCACTTGTTTCAACGTCTGACGTTCTTTGTAAAGCCTAGTTCATGCAGTTCGTGTACAGTTTCCCCACCTTGCGCTGAAAAGAATATCATTAAAGTTGTCGATAATGCCACCTCCTCAAAAAGACAGGTGTATTGCCGTTATGGGCTTCAGATCCGTTGGTGAGTCGAGTAGGCCTAGATTTCAGCAAATTTGCCAAGCACTGAAGCAGTTGCCAAATCATTTGCCACATACATGTCATGACATAGTGAGTCACTACCTAGGCTTAATACATGTATCAACAACATGATCGTGACCAACGCAACATGGCTATGGTGGCCTAGTCTAGAGCCCTATGTGATGTCAATTCACAGAGGAATATAATGAGTCATGACTCACATGAGTGTCACCGCCAAACAAAACATTTTTCGTTTCCACTCGAAAACGATTGCTCCATTCCTGCATATGCATCATGCCCCATATATGTGTTGGGCTGGCCAATGGCCAAGCTTGCTCCGCATCTCAGCTCAGCATCTCGGTTCGACCATTTTCGGAGATGGGGGGGGGATTTCTAAGATCTTGCAATCTGTCACTGCACACAGCACAGTGCATATTGCACGCCATCATGTCCATGAGGTACAAGTCACAGTAATAACAGTAAAGACAGTCATGGAATGAAAACAAGATACTGTCCCCCTGTCTCCGAAAATGATCAAATTGAGATGCGGAGCAAGCTTGGCCATTGGCCAGCCTGATGCATGCACAATGTGATTTTTCAAAAAACGTTCGCTCTCATGCTCTGAAACCATCAATTACACCCTTTTCAAGAGCTATAGGTACCTCACGGTTGCTCTCACAGGAAAACTTGATTGCAGAAGTGGAATTTGAGCGGCTGGATCATTTACCTCAAAAAGTTGGATTCAAAAAACCCATAGCGTTACAATCCCATGTAAATTACACTGGTCCAAAGTCTCATGGAGTTGTGACTTTGAGTTGTCGTATTGAATCTGTTACGCCCCAACTATAGCATAAGTCCCTACTTTAGTTGGGACAGTCCCAACTTTAGTGCCGCAGTTGAGCTGGCCCAACTATTGTCGACCAATGTCTGTGGCAAATGTCTCAACATTATCCAAGTCTGTGTGTCTCACACTTGACACAATTCATCTAAAATGTGGCACTTCATCTGTTCATTTAGCCTTATGACCAGTGACATGACATTTGTAAACAATATGACTTTGACACATGCTGGGCACATCATTCTCATAGGACCTCTCTGCTGTAGTTGGGCCGGCCCAACTGTAGCACCCTAGTTTGGACGGGCCCAACTATAGTTGGGACTTATGCTATAGTTGGGGCGTAACAAATCCATAGGCCTAACGTCCACGACAATGTAGTCGCCGGGTCTCTTATTTCGCTTTCTCCACATAGGCCTACTTGCCGTGAAAGACCACTGAGACTTGACGATACGTGGCAAAATGAAGGACCTGGCAACTATATGGTCAAAGACATTACCAATATTCAGCACAATCTTTATTCTTGTGCAAATTTATTGTATTCCCTCCAGAGGTGATTATCCTATGAATGGATTGCATTCAAAGGCAAATGATTTTAGGATGAAGTACAATAGATTTGCACAATATACAAGGTTGCACTGAACACTGATATGTTGAGGGTAGGCCTACTTCTGGAAACCAAAAGGCAGCACCGATATTTTTAAGCTCTCTTTTTAGAATTTTGTACTTGAAGAACTGGACTGTTTATTGATGAAACTGTACAATTCCATAGAGATTCTAGTGACGTGAACTTACGCCATACATTTATTTATTTCAGTTCTTGGGATACATTTACAAAGACGTCAGGTGCACAAAGATACATTGAAACATTTGAAGCAAAACATAAAGGACATAATATTAACCAGCTTGCGCTGGATTGCCCAAAAGAAACATAATTTCAGTTAAGGGGCTTTCCAACTGGTTAAATAGGAAACAGGAAACTATAACAAAATTATAACATTTTTTCAAAATTATGTAAAACTGTACGCGTACACTGAGTGTCACATACCTGTAAGCATACAAGTCAAGTCGCTTTTCACCGTTGACACTTGACAAAACACTCTCTCAATAGCTAACGTGAACTGGTAAGTGAAAAAGGCATGTCTGAATGTGATGATATCCATGTACAATATGCCTAGAATGAATGTACGTGTAATTCTGCAGCATTTGTTCATTTGAGTTGGTTTTGAAATCAAAAGATGATTTTGGTGCCTGTTTATGTGTACAGGTG
Organism: Acanthaster planci; assembly: GCF_054643075.1. Taxonomy (NCBI): domain Eukaryota; kingdom Metazoa; phylum Echinodermata; class Asteroidea; order Valvatida; family Acanthasteridae; genus Acanthaster; species Acanthaster planci. The sequence continues at coordinate 14,150,484 of NC_141784.1, forward strand.
TATGTTGGGTGCAATCAATTAATATGTGCAATCTGTTGATTGTTTTGATGTTGGTTGAATTTTAAAACAAATGGATTTTTTTGTCAAAAGCCCGAAATGCTCAAAAGATGTACATTGTACATGTTCAATTGCAGACAAATACCTCTTTTCCTGTAAATTTCCTAAGATTTTCACATACAAGTACACACTTTACAGAATTTGTATCCATATGGATACAATGTTTTGTTTTTGCATACTAAAACACTCATCTGACCTCCCTTCCCCAGGCTGAATAGCTAAGCATTTCACAAAAACTGAGAAACACCAGAGATTGCATGGCTTTGAAAATATCTTTACGGTTGTTGTTTGCCCAGAGTAAGGAGAAATTATTTGAATCACTGAGCATTTTTACTTGTTTCGCATTTGTTGACGTATTGCAGGGAAGTCATCATTGACCATACAGTTTGTGGAGAACCAGTTTGTGGATGCTTACGACCCAACCATTGAAAACAGTAAGTTACATCGAAGTAAGCGACTGTGTCTAAGTTTTGTTAGTTAAATGGTCATTTCATGTACTCACAAGCTTGTTAGTGATTATCAAATATTTTGAAATTTTCAAACCTACATGTATATGTACATGTACCTCAATATACCAGATCAGCTGTTGTCTCAACACTTGGAACGATCTAGTTCAATTTGTAAACAAAGAGCATCAATTATGAAGATAAGCCATTTTCATCCAGTGCTCGTTCTAGGAACATACATTTAACTATTGTTGCCTGTGGTGTAGTGGTCCATGGTGTTTTTTTTACAACCAAGGAGCAGTGGCGTAGCTAGAATTTTACTAGTGAAGGGCACCAGCATCTTATGGGGGGGCCGGCATCTTATGGAGGGACACCAGCTTTCAGGCATGTGGTTTGTTTTGGGCAAGCTTTTGTTAGCCTTGTTCAATATCCATTCATCCATTTTTCTTAGTGGGGGTCATCTGGGGGAGCACCAGGAATTTGTGGAGGGGGAAAGTCCCTCCCCCCATTACCCACTGCCAAGGGGGGCAAATGGCACCCAAAGCTCTCAGGTGCTTTTTCTACCAGAAAATCTCTTTTGGTGGCACCAAACTCATGTACACATTTTTAAACTTTAGATGCCCATGTGCATTTCAGCAAGTTATAAACCCTTCAAGTTGAAGACACATATATGTACATGTTATGCATACATGTACCACCAGCCTACATGGTACATGCAACCTTAGTAACAGCTTTTAATTCTCACCAAATTACTGTAAGTATATGTAATCTGCATGTACAAGTACATGTACAAACTTCCAAGAGGAAGAACATTGGTAGCTAAATTTTGGGGCAGAAATTCATCATATTTTCATTGCATTGCAGCTTTTGAAAAAATGATCAAACTTGGCAATCAAGAGTACAAACTGAAGATCGTGGACACAGCAGGCCAGGATGAGTATTCCATCTTCCCACAGTCCCTCACCTTCACGATACATGGTTACGTCCTTGTCTATACAGTCACATCACAAAAAAGGTGAAAAGGAAATTATCTGATATTACTTAAGATTTCTATTGACGTCCACGGGTGCAACTTCTCTCAGGGGTCAAAATTAGTGGCGGTCTACTGGCCCGGGGCCACCAAAAAATTCATTGGGCCACTGCATTCTCCAAAAACGATGGCCAGGCAGGACAGTGGTCATTTGAGGAATATTGCCACATTTTCAAAACTTTTATGACATTTACGACTCGTGTTTAAAATCACCAGCGCAGCACTTCCAAGTTGACAGTATAATTTCCACAGTCCACGCAGCCGTGATTGCCTGCTATAATGCGCTGCGGTCATGTGCCACATACGCATGTAGTGCCCAGTGCGACGTTATGTTCATTGCAAAATCATGCATACAGCTCATACACGTGCAAACGATCTGGGTACTGATATGTTGACTGGTATCATTTTCTAACAATGTCATTTAAACGCCCGCGGACACCAAAGAAACCTTTTAGGTCATGTCGCGTTGAGTCTGCATCAGGCCGACTGTCAAGTACAAGCAATATAGCCACAAATTAAGTCTGTGACCACAAAAAGTACATATATAGACAACAAATCAAGTTCTAGAAATTAAGTTGTAGAAATCTTCCTGTGACATCATTTTTTTCTCGATGTGCCGCTATAGAGTTGCATGGGGATGCATGGACTGGTTGCAGCATCATTATCCCACCTTCTTTGGCAGGGCGCGGCGTAGCGGGAACCAGTGAAGCCTTGCTTCTATGCATTGAGCAATATTGGGTGCATGTTTTCACCACCGTGATAATGAAATGCGAAGGGAACTTGTGAAAATAACGGAAATTTATGTTTAAATGTTGCAAAAGTAGGCAGGCAAACAAAAAATACAACCTTTTAGATGTGAAAAATTGTTGAGAAGTGTTTTGTGAAGACAGGATTTTTTTTCCTTTTTTGTTTAAATTTTAAATGTGTTTTTCTAACTTACCAATATAGATTTTACAGTTGCACTGAATATATAGGATCATTCGTGTAACCAGAAGCAGAACTAGTTTTTTTTGGCCGCAAAAAATGCATTTCAATCCAGCCAGGATGACCAATCAGCTGTTTTGGTAGAGAAGATTGATTTCATTACATGTACTCAACCTGGGCCACCAAATTTTCACAAGGGCAAGTGCGGTGCACTTCTGCTGGCCCTGCATGCCACCAAGAGATTGAAGTTAATTTTGACCCCTCTCTCTTCTTTAAATTGGCTAAGACTTCCCCTGAAAGGCCCTGCATCTTGGTCCTTGTACATGTTTTGTTCCCATGTCATCACAATGTACTTCTTAACAGCATAGAGCCTTTATCATTTCTCCTGCAGTCATATTTACTCCAATAATATGAAATCTGACATACCATTTTAAAAGTGTCCATTTTTTCAGGGACAGATGAGTATGTTAGGGTAAAAAAAACCTTTCCTACTGTCTGCTCACAGTGAAAAGTGCTCATGTACAAAGCAAAATATGTTAGGATGTGAACTGTAAATCAACTCAAAAACAAAACAGTCTGTTTGATACACATGTACTAATCATAATCGAAGCCTTCATAGGCGTGCCAAGTACAAACAAGTTCTGTCAAGAAACCCTGGGTTTTAGGCATGTAGGAGTTAATTTTGAACTAATGTCATTGCATGCTAATAAATTTTGCAACCAAGTTGCCTAATGCCCATCAATGTAATGTACAATACATTTCAGAAAGTCTCCATGTACAGTATGTGTGCACCTGTCAGCAGTCTACAAAAATTGTAACGGGTGCTTTTTCTACCTTAAAATACAAAAAAGCATTTCTTTTCAGTTTGAAAGAATTGACAGAAAGCTTTTAGACAAAACTGCTTTTCATTATACTCTCAAATGAATTCCTTTGTATTGGTGGCTGAATTAATTAACATCAATTAAACAAGATCAGTGTCCCAAAGAATAAAAAACAACCGTACTGGTGAACCAAGTACATGTACATTGTATTTAATAAAATGATGAAGCCTATGGCAGGGCAGTGTGTTACATAAGAGCAAATGGTTTTGTTTCTTGGCAGTTATTTTGAGGTAACGTTAACAAGAAGAGAAACAGGTTTGAAAATATACATCTACATGTACTCAGCATTCCGTTCTCTAGCAGCATCACCATACACAGGTCTTCAACCTTTACTCTATTTCTTGCATCTTTTCAAACAGTTTTGATGTGGTGAAAATTATTCATGAGAAGCTCTTGGATACAACAGGCAATGTCAAGTAAGTAAGATTTAGAAATAGGTGATCTACAGAACTCTTCTTGCAGAATCCTTTTGTTGAAATTCATCATTAATTTCCTTTTTTTAATCCAGCTCTGCATTACTGCACTCAACCTTACTGTCAAAATTTGCAGATTCTTTGTGGGTATGAGAAAATGAATTTTGAGGGTCAAAATCATGTTCTATCCATTATTTCAGTGACACAGCTTCAAGATATGCCGCATGTCAAAAAGTACATGCATGCTTTGCAGTCCTGAGAAGTTTGAGTTAATAAGAAATTAGAAGAATATCCTGTTCAAAAACTACCGGTACCACCCCACAAAAGTTTGAAATGGATACAGTCAGTTAGCAGGATAACTCTCCCTGCCCAACCTGTCCTAGTGGGCCAACCCTGTATGGTCAACTGGTTTGACAGTAAACTATGGCCCTGCTTACCTGCACTTTACAAAGCACTTGTAGAGCTGTTGCATATATAGGGGTATGCACATGTACAGATGAACATCAGCCTAGCGTCACATAAAAAGATGGTGGGGCATTTAATTTGTTTTCGTATAAATAACATAGTTTAGTCAATATTAGCTTCCCACTATGTTGGAAGTTGATAAACCAGTGCCCTTTGCTTAGCCTCAAGATCTATTCTTTTGCAGCTTGTCAGCTTGCAATACTTTGGTGAGGTAACGTCAACTATCCACCCTCAAACCATGTGAATTTTGCAGAACCCCCCCTTCTTACATCAGTCACTCTGTGCCAGATCAGCAAACTGTTCCTGGAGTGTCACTAATTTTGATGAATAGAAGTTGGCTAATTTGATGGTCCCATGGAAGGAGTTCATTACTCAAATTAATTTTCCCCTGGACCCCCTTAAAGCCACTGGTTTGAAGTTATAATCAACAACTTTCTACCTTTTAGTAGAAAGCTGAAGAGTAGAAAAGTCAAGAACACATCATTTTCAGAATCTAATGATGAGGAAGATCTCTTGTATGTGTACAATGTACACATAAATTACTTTATTTCCTCTAATTCTAGTGTTCCTGTGGTTCTTGTTGGCAACAAGAAGGATCTTCACATGGAAAGGTAAGGATCAAACTTACATGTACACAGCTCACTATTGTGGCCAATATAAATCTTAATTGCCTACTGTTAATTCAGTTGGCAATTTCTTTTAAGTGTGCAACTGCATGCTTTTATTTATAACTTGAACAACCATATTAATTAATTGAATCTTGATCTCAACATAAATTTACATAATTTAGACAAAAATGAGCACTTTGTCATAATACTGAAAAATCTATTAAATTGGCCAGGAAAACCTGTATATTGACCCCTCCTAAAAACACTACAGATGGTATTGGTTGCAGACAGTAAAAGAGTTTTTGAATATGGCAATTGGTTTTGGTTGTGTCTTCCAATTTTGAATGTCAAAGTTGCGATCAGCATATTTTTAATGCCCCATTGGCAAGGCCAAAGGTACATCCTATTTCTACCTTGTGTGTCCGGTATGCACAAATATGGCAAACCTAATATGGATGTCCAAACAAAAGAGGTCCACAGAATGAGGTGAAAGAAGAAGTGTGGACTTGCACACGTCCACACAGTGTTTCCCCTTTTTTGAAAACAATGTCACAGCATTTTCAAGTCCGAGTTATTCGTATATTTTGTATTTTTGTATTCAGGCTGCACTTTAGTCAGTGTACATGTAGGTCATACTTGCTTCATTAAAGTTTACACAGAATAAGACCACGAAACAACACGCACACAAAGCAGTAGAGTGTGTGGCAATGTATTTTAATAATGTAATAATGACTGACATGTACTTAGTGAATGACATGCAAAGTACATTACACAGTTGAACCTCGTAAACAGGAGGTCCTTTGAACATTATGTAACAGGAACCTTTTATAATCGGGAATGTAAACAATGAGAAAAGAATGGATTGGGGCCAAAAAAATTGTGAATGTTGTATTAAGAGTGCTCTTATTTACAAGGCTCAACAGTACATGTACCATGTATCGCATGCATGCTAATGTTACCCCTCAGGCTTTTTTGGGGAGGTGGAGTTCATGGGTGGTATGTAAACTACATGCACTTTCAGTAGTGCTGAAATGATAAGTTTTTTTTCAGTGTTAACCTGCTTGAATTGTTCAAGAAAGGGATAAACTTAATGTAGCCTTGGTCAAGTCATTTGTTGCAGCATAGCGCAGCTCGCACAAGCCGCTCCCTGACCTAGTACGTACCTGCGTACCTACATACTTGCTACATTGCAAAATCAAGGCGAAGAGCGACATCACACGGCCTAAGAAACATGCAAATCAGCTAAACCAGGTCGAACGTTTTGGTGCAACCGTCCGTGGAAGCTCATGTTTTTCTTTACTTTGCGCTAGATTTCTAGCGCATGACCTCCTATGTGAAATATAAATAGATGCAGGCGTGCGATGAGTGCACAATGACCGATCTCAGCAAAGTATACATATGCATAATGCATCAATGTGAACTGGCATGCATGATAACCATGTAAAATGACCGACCTTCCGAGACGACTGCAGCCAACAAGTTAATTGTCTTGCTGCTTGAATTCCACTGCAGATAAATTAGTTGTGGGTGATTTTCATGCTGAGCAATACTAGAATACTTCCTGTTGGGTCACAATGTTTTTCCTGAATTTGCCAACAGGCTACAGGAAATTGTTTTTTTGCTGCGTGTCCATGCACTGCATGATACCGCGAAACACACCAGCAGGGTCGATACCGTTACGGACAACTCCATGGGAAGCAGTCAAGTTGTGACAATTGTCATTTGATTTGTCAATGGAAAACCGGAGGTCGCTGACCAAGTCTGTGTTGCAACTGATGAAGCCAGATAACGTTTGTCCACCAATTGAAATTGTTGGAAAAAAATCAATCGCAATCAGTAAAGCAAAGCAAAGGCGAACTCGATCTCTGATTACTCTGATCAGCTGGTAAAATAAATATTGTTGACTTGTCATGTACCTGTATAGCCACGTGTGCGTTCAGTTAACCTTTCACCTTACGACTGACTTGAATTATGCAGTTGCTATGTAGCAATGAACCAATCCAAAAGCATATTTAAAACCACAGCTCTTGTCATTAGTGTAACCCGTGGTTCACATTTCAAAATAGCAGGAACCAAATTTCATGTTAATTTAATTCCCTTTTGAAAAAAATCTTGACTTCGCACTATTCAGGATACAAAAGAGATTTAGCTTTATTGGAGGAAAAGAGCCAGCTAATCAATATGAGAAATACAAAGTAAATGCAGAGAACACCAATTCAGATGGCCACAAAGTGAAATATGAGGTTTACAGAGAATGCAGGATCCTGCTAAGTTAAAATACACTTTAAGCTCAGGAAAAGATTTGGCGCCAATGTTCAAGATGTACAGGTGAGTTGCAACGAGTCATTCCAAGGTGAGTTGCGACGAGTCATTCCAAGGTGGGATGACAGGAGTCTGTTGTGTTGTGTAGGCAGTCGGCAAAAGTGAAGGGCAAAGTTCAGCAGAAGAAATGTTACGTAAAAGGATACTTGCGGATCTTGCAAGGTTGATGCTGGTGATTAGTGTCGCAGATGCCTTGGTGTACTTGTGCTGTGTCTGCAAGTCTCATATATGTAGCTTGGTGGCTGAGAGGCCTGGAGACAGCTCTTCAGCTGGACTACAGAAACTCCTGTCCGGCACCCTCTTTCAGAACATGCAGTTAAGTAACTAAGATAGAGAGCCTAAGATAGAGAGCCTAAGACAGAGAGCCAACACTCGTGAACATAAGGGGAAGACTTGGATTTTGAAGTCCTCCAGTCCAAAGAAAAGTAGTGCAGTGTGCAGACAGAGTTCGACAGGCATGTAGTCAGCATGACTGCAAAGTTTGGAATGCCCAGCTTGCCAAAACTCTTGGGCAAACTGCTCCCCAGAACATGCCTTTGCCTCATAACTAGCTCAAGCTCTCATTGGACAACTTAAAAAGTGCCACACACGACTCCAATACTGATTGGTCATCTAGTATCTAGGCAGATGAGCACTTAGCAGAAGTTTTTGGCTTTCACAGCTTGGAGTAAGGTATGAACAACAACTAGGAATTAAGTGTCCCAACATGCTGCTGATCTCCTGAAAAGTTTACTGGGACTGTACACACTGGTGTACTAGTCAGAGATTAAAGGCAGTGGATACAAGGAGCATCCTGTGATCTCCTAGGAAAGCAGGAACATTAAAGATAAACTGATGAAAGAGCAGGCTATTTGACAAAAGGAACAGGTAATAGATCAAAGGTTCACCACTGCAACACTGCTCACCAGTAGAAAAGTCAAAGCTCAGGAAAGAACAATTTAAGTATGCAAAAGGAAAACATAGTCATGAAGAAATAAAATTTAAAGTTGTAACCCAAGACCTCTTTTGGGACGTGGTTACATCAGCATAATGAGCACTGCCCAATACACCTTCTACGGATGGTTGCACCAGGGCGTGTGTACTGGTTCAGCTGATTTGCATATTTCTTAGGCCGCGTGGGGTCGCTCTTTGCCTTGATTTTGTAATGTAAGCCGGTACGTGTATGTACGTACACACACAGGTACGTACTAATTCAGTGAGCAGCTGGTGCGCTCTGCACTGAGACGAATGATGAACGCCTTGACCAAGGCTATGTATATTGATATTGGTGGTGCTCTTTAACTGTAGGATTTCCTCGTTCATTGCTTCATTTTCCCAAATTGTAATGTCATTTGGAGTCTCTGCCAGGTACTGAAGACCATTATACAAATATTGACCTCTGCAATGTTTCGGGCTACTGTCAAATAAGTTATTGCATATTACCCTGTCCCAGCTCTAAACAAATAGCTGTGTTTTCATTCACAGGGTTATATCTACAGCTGAAGGTAAAGAATTAGCAAATTCATGGAATGCAAACTTCATTGAATCTTCAGCAAAGCAGAATGAGGTCAGTGGAAAATGTACAAAGTATCCCTCCCCTTAGTCAACAATTTGCACTTTGCGAATGTGCCGATTGGTTCCTGTGTCAAGTTAACATCCATTCATGAATACCTTTGCCATGTTAAGGTTGATGTAACATGACAGATTAAATGCAGCACATCGTAATATTTCTGCCCAAAGCATCTTGTGTATTCAGATCAAGAATTTATTTCCCAAAACACAATACGTATCATATTTGGTAGCTCTCAGAGTGATGATAAAAGTAATTAAAATAATGTTGACTTGTAAAACACACTTTCTCAGGAATCTGATAAAGGAATCTTACATTGTTAAGGTACGTGTAGCAATAGTAACATGGTTTGCAGAGACACCGTGTGATCTGCATCTTCCGTGAGCAGGTGTGGATCTGGTAAGAACCGGGGGGGGGACTGGATGTTTCAAACAGCTGTTCTGTTCGTCTTCAGAAGAATGCAGGATTCTGGCTGGAGAGTGGTTTATATCCAAAATCCTGCATTCTCCTAAAGACAAACAGAGCAAGCTGCTTCAAACATCGAGCCCCTGGTTCATATCAGAACCACACCTGCTCACAGAAGAGATAGATCACATGGTGTCTCCGTGAACCACGTTACGATTGAACCTTACATCATTATTATCCCTCGTTCCTAAACCATCTCAGCTCCCTTGGGAGTAAACAGCTCAATGCTGTCATTTCAGGCACAAACATCTAATGCAACAACCATGCCTGCCCTAAAATGTACCAGTATCAAGTACTCCCCTCCTAGTGGGAGTGAAGTGACTTGCTCAAGGTTACAACATGTACATGTAAGCAGTAGCAACTGGATTCAAACCCCTGACTTTGTGTTCATTGTTCTCAAACCCTAACCACTAGGCTATCATCTTATGCCTCCATGAATCTGATCTATGATTGAAATACCTACCTGTCCCTTCCCAGCAAAAGTTAATTGGCTGTTAACTCCCAGCAAAATGTTTGAAACCATTCACAATGAAGTATGTTGCAGGTTGTTAGGGAACATCAGTGCAAGCACACAAGGTTTACCCTATCACCACAGCTGTAATACGACACATACACACTTAACATTTTCAAACTTCAAACTGGTGTAAAGTCATGTTCTTTTCTTAAGTGACCTTATCTTTTAAAATACTGAACTAGCTCACTACAAGAACAATTTGTTACGTTGTGTCTTGGATACTATACCATACATGTACTTTCATTGGTCCAGAACAATCATAGATATTTCCGGTCTATTGAAATGAGTCTTTACCTCCTTGCATGTAAATTACCTCAACTGTTCACATGTAACCTCTTAACAGTTACAGTTTAGTAACTTACTTTTTTAACTGCTTATTGGCAGTATTATTCTACAAGAAACTTGTCCCAAATGGTATTATTTTTGGCCCAATATTTTGACCCTTTAAAACAACAAAATCCCACAACCACAGTCCTTTGCAAAGTGAACTAGTGCTGAACCTTGGTCATTTGCTCAAGTTTTGTGTGATGTTTCTGACATCATTGCTTTTTACAATCCAAGATGTTCTTGGAACAGGATTACACACCACCTCCTCGTCAGGGTTTTACAGGAACACACGGAAAAACTTGTGAGATTATGATTTTTGAACAGTCGCAAAAGATAACGAGATGGCTCACAAAGCCAGAGACAATGGGAAATGAATGTTACAAAATTAACAATAATCATTTTCCATAGCAAAGAAATAAATGTTCCTTTTTAAATAGAAAAGAATTCAGCCAAGCTTTCCAAGTTTCCTCTGAAAGAACGTACATGGATGCTGCCATGTTCCATGCAACAACCGGTTGTACGTTCCCGGCATTTGAGTGGCCTACTAACAAACAACAAGTCAAGCTGTTCTTGAACAGACGAGAACAAGCCGAATTCAGCCATTGAGAGTGAAATGGTTAAGAGAAAGTTAAAACTTTCATTATTTTTACTATTGGAACTCTCTGACCAAACATTTGACAGTTGACTGCTGTGATGTGGGAAGTTGAATATTTTTTGTAGCAGTATGAATGATGCGCTGTGGTTTCCATCCAGTACTCAACCCAGAATTTGAGTTGACATTCAGTTTCTTGTCTTTCAGGCGTATTCTGTTGTGTCATGTTTTGCCAAATAATTTCTGATTTTGTTTTTCACTGTTGCAGAGTGTAGTGGACATCTTCAAGACATTACTAGAGATTATCGAGAAAAAAGATGGGGGTACACAAAAGAAGGACAGTGAATGTGTTCTCCTGTGACTGTGTCTCATGTAAAAATCATGGTCATCTGCCAGCAATAAAAGGTGCACTGTCACATTTTTAACTCAGTATTTCGTCTAGTTGGTACAGATAAGAAAGCATTCTTAACTGTTACAGCTCCATACTAGAGGCTATTTACATGTACATGTAGATGAATAAATTTGGGTTAATCTATTCAGTGCTATGTTTACATGTAAAAGCCACATGATATAAGAAGTAAGTGTCTCTTTGAAGAATGAATGAAAGTGTACAATATATGCTCCATCTGAAGCTAGTGAAATGCATTGTACATGTATATGATACTTTACAGCCAACCTTTGTAATGTATTGTAATGTGGCACAAAGGTAATTTACATACATGTACTCTTACAATCTTGTAGTGTTGGTCTTCCAAAATATTTATGCCCCAAAACACTTTGACTTAATCCGAACAATTTCCAAACATTGCCAACTATTGGTTTGTTATTACAGTGCTCTAAGTGTCTGCATATCTGGTTCCATTCTGCTGCTAAATCCTGCCTCTAGTCCAAGCATGTTCTTCTGCCCTGTCTTTTTGGTGGAAAATTCGCATAGTCATCCAATTTTCATTTCTTGATCGTTCATTATATGGCACCAACCTCCAGAAATGAATAAATATGTCCCACAAAGTTTTACTTGTTCATTACAAATAACAGCTGACTTTAATAGTTCAGTTACTAAAGAAATGTGAGCTTACATTTCAGAATCAAACAACAACCAAGAACATAAGGTTTAAAAAACTAAGTGATTGTTTCAGGTTTTAAGTATCATATTGGTACTTTAAGCAAGTTTTGGTTCAGGTCACCTGACTGACCCTGTCTTTTAGAACCCATAAAATGTGGTTCTTACAAACTTTATTAACTTTGGAAAGAAGTAAATCAAACTATACTAGTTTCCAGTCAGAATTAGTCATAATTCAGCAACCCATTGTTATCTGCATTTTATGAGTTTTGTTAAAAATGTTTCGGTAACTCACCAACATGTTCATTCAGTCCTTCCCAAAATATGACAAACACATGATACACATCTGACAAATTGTCACCAACCCTTAAAAACCATTATTGCAGTGTTAGTGTTACCACTTTTGTGTGCAGGTGGTACGTGTACATTACATGCTTCTGCAACCAAAAAGGCATCCTGATTTTCCAAAAGGCACACATGCCTCAAGGTTAAGAATAATTATGTATGAGTGTTGTGTTATCGCAATAATGGTGTCTCCTCAGATAAATCAATATGGATTTTATTGATTATGGATAAATCAGTATCCATTGTATTTTTAGTCAAATTTTACACCCTCTAAAAGGATACATTAAATACAATTTCCGTACATTTCTTTGTTCAGCTTTTCTTCATACAGTACAGTGTACCTACGGATGATGAAAAGGGGATAGCAGTTGCTAGTTAAAGATATGGATGGATCTGAATCTTAAAAATATTCCTGATTTGAAAATGATACAGGCAGTGATTGGCAGTTGATGAAAGGTTTGAATCTGAAGTCACCAGCACACGTTTTCAGCAATGCTGTCTTGCTGGAAACTAACACCATTGAAAGCAAGTTTGTGTCTGTTACAAATTCCAAATTGCAAGACACTTCTGGTTTCGACTGGAAGTAAGAATCAGGTGATGTTATGTACATAATGCAAAGTGAAGACCAAAATTACTCCATCAGTTGCCCCTAAAAGCAAGATAAGGAATCTTATAGTAGATTTTTCAAGTAAAAAACAGTCAAAGTTAAATTGCTAGCCTGATGATGCCATGGTGTAAATATGCACCACTCAGCATCGAGGTCAGACTGTATAAAGTTACGATTTATACACGTATCTTAAACAGTCTATGAGAAAAGCTGTCTAGAATTGTATGGAAATAAAAGAGAAAAACAAAAAAAAGACAAAACGAAATAAAGTGTAATTTGAACTATTTAAAACAGTGATGGGTTGTGCCTGATTACTCAGTAACATGTTTTTTGTCTACGAGCCAGCCCTCAGTCTCCCTCTCCATGTGACCCAAACCAAAGGTACATGTACAGGTTTCTTTGTTCAGAGGGTCAGCAGACTCCCTTCTTTAATTTCATCTTCAGAAGAGCATTTAAAGATAGTGACAACTTGTTCTTTATATTACCCATGACAAAAGTGTGTGACTGGCTGTGGTGAACATTTTCTCTCTTCCAAAATTTCTAATCTGCAAAATATATTAGACATGTGAGAGGTTTTTTGCATTGTTTTACTTAATCTGGGTTTCAAACCTTTCAAAGTTTCTGAATAATCTTGATGTTATTAATTAAATCAAACAAAAGCTGGAAAGAGAATTTTCATTGAAGAGGAGCAGAAGAAGACTATACATTCCACATTATTAATGGAAATGGGTAGGTCATGGCTGTGTGCATTGATGATAGCACTGCATAAAAAACACAGTGATGTCCAAGGGGGCCAAGATGAGTGCGCACTTGTGTAGAGGTGCCAATCTTATAAACATGTACTTAGTATGGACCCATTAAAAAAGAGATTCATTCACATGGATAGTGTGAATTATATCAGCACCTTTGAATTACAGATACTGTAAGGTTCTGTGCGCCTTATAAATGTTTTGATACATGTATTATTGTTACTATAATGTGGGTTGTCCAGACCTTGTGTGGACTATAACTAGGCCCATACAAGTAAACCCTCTTCCTGTAAAGCCGTTTGAGGCATTTACACTTGTTGGTATGTACTTCTTGTAGAGTACAAATGTACGTGTTAACGTATGTAATTATCTAATATCCACCTGAACGGACACAAACCTTGCATATTCATGTATGTATGTATGCTAGGCATATCGTTGACTGGAAAGCATTGCTCGTTATTGTATAGGAATATGAATGTGTTACTTTTTGTTTTGGAAATAGTTGTGTTGGTTTCTGTGTGTCATTAATTCTAACTTCCCTGTAATTGATTGGCCTGTCTATCTCTTCTTGTGTGGCATGATGAGTCAAACCCGTGTGTCAAAGGTTGTGAGACCCTGTGTCTAAGTGGCAGATTCGTGTACATGTATAAGGGCTGTGCTCCTAATATACATGGGCCATTTTGTTTTACATAGATCCAAACCGCGATCAGTGACACCAGAATGTGCTATGTGGGTGGAGCAAACCAGCGTCGGGATCACTGATCAAGAGTCAGATCTTTGTGAAATGAACAGGCACCAAGTATCAGATCTATGCTTGGACTAAAACAGACATTCAGTGTTAGCTCAGCCTTTCTCACCAGTGTAGGGGGTCCTGTGTGTGAAGTCTACTGGCTCACACTGAGACACCTGATCATTGATCAGTATGATGATGTTGTATGTTAAGGATAATCACTGATAATGAATCCTATACAATGCCTGAATAAATTCCCTTTATATGATTGGCGGGTCATTGAGCATGTGTCCTGGAATTATTCCTCTCTATACATGGCATGACTGTACCACAAAAATACAAGTTTTACGCCACAAGAAATGTCTAGCCTCATCGTTGATGATCCCTCCAGGCAGGAATATACATTTAGTCAAGCATTGTGTAAAATAAAGAATGAACAGGAAAGCAGTAGAAAGAATGATTTCATTTGCTGATAAACAATATGTTCCCTCTTACTTGGCTTTATCTAAAGTGCTACATAAGTAAGTCGTAGAGGTTTCCAATAGGTTGTTTCTTGTTTAAGTTAACTGGTGCCTTTTTTCCAGCCTACAACAACTCAACAACGGTGTTGCAGTTACTGCAGACTGTGATTGAAGAGAAATCAAAGGCTGTAGATGGAATTCCATCTAATCTCAGTTTGCCTCGCAGCATCTGTTCCTTGTTGCTGCATTTAGAGGCACTCAGAGAACCCAAACCTTTTCTCTGAGGGTCTTGTTGTGATTTACAAGTAAGCGTTCTGTGTTTAAGATTAATAACAAAAAATCACTGTCATATCCATGCTGAGATTATCTATCATGACACAAAACTTTGCTGTCATGGACTCCTTGTGATAAGCAGATTAAGCACCAATGCCTCATGAGAGTAACACTGTGCGTGAGCATTCACATGCGTGTGTTGTAGAGGAAGCATGAATGAGTTTACTGTGGAATGCACAAACTGGAAGGGTCTTCATGTAAAGCAGTATGCCTGGACCTAAGCTGTCATTTGTTCATGTATACATGTACATGTTATTCATACAAGTAAAACAAGTTAAGTCTGGCAGGCATTTCTGGTACAGACTGGTATTTTGATCAGTTAAGACTGTAGTGTCTCCAATCCTTCACCTGTGGGATGATTTAGGATTGTTAGGTTTAATATAGGTTTTCCCTGTCAATTTCAGCAAATGATCAGCCAGTTTAAAGTCTGTGCCATTCTATTTCACAAAAGTTGAATGCAGCTGTAAAACAGTGAATCGGTTTCATTTTAAGACTGGCAAAAGTACTGTTACGTCATTCAATGTAACAAATTATCACCCAAGTTAACAATTCAACCAAAGAGCAATCTGATGTCGCGGGCACTTTTTTAAGGTGTGTTTGGTCATACGTTTTCATTGTTGGGCAGGCATTTCTATCATCTAAAAGATGCACTGTCAAACGGTTCCTTTAGACTGTTAATGGTATAAATACCCTTCACTTATGGGCACAGGAGACACTTTGCTGATGTTCTTCGAAGACAACCTTTCACTACAGTTGTATGCTCATTAAGTGTCTCAGGTAGATCGGGAAAGGTTGATTGATGCTTTTGAGAGAAACGAGCAAGACTACCTTGAGCTTGCGGTCAAATGAAAATAAAACAACCAATGTGTTCACATTCTTTTGGAAACAGACAGAAACACAGACAAAAGTCTGTTTCAGTTTAGTTGTTGCTTTTTGTTTTGCTTTGTCTTATTTTTGACATTTCTTAATCTTACATTAATTTGAATATTCATTTTTTGAAATTTATTGTTTGTTTTTTGTACTAAATTGAAAATTAGGACATTGGTAAAAATCTCGAGTTGCACCAACTTTACTAAATTGAATGATGATTGTGCGTTATGTAAAAGAACAACGCTGTTCTAAATTGAACACACTGCTATAAAAGGAATCCGAATGACTAACAATTTGAAACACTGGTAAAACTTGAGTGGAAAAACTGATTTAATTCCAATGCACTAAAATTAAATTGGTTCTCTTTTACCCAAATTGACCGGGAAAACCTATACCAATGATACTGTGTTCAAAGTATTGCTATGCTGTATTTACTTTCAAACGGTGAATTAAGCTAGATGTATCTTATATAGCTTGAGAGGATAATTTTGTGCATTTTTAATTTCTAATGTGGATGAAAATATTTTAATTTCTGTAATAACCAAAGGTATATGATTTATCCCTGAGGGATTTAACTTTTTACACAGATCTCATTTGTCATACACATGTCATATTTGTTACAGTTTCTGTGCTGCTAGAATATCAGTGAATCCATTGCGAGAATTTACTTTGTTCTTAAGACTGATTCAATCTTAGAACATCTCAAAATTGTGTGACTCCTGGTGCACAAAATCAGTATGCCTGTAAATCAGTAATTATGCCTGGGTAAAAAAAATGAACTTGAGAATTTCATTTGACCTTGATGTAATTGTGTAGAAGTGGGTTCTGGATTTAGTCACTAGTTCCTGTATCCATTACAGAGCAAAGTGACTACTTATTAATAAAATGCTTTTTATGTCCTCTTGACAATTAAGAAAATTGACCCCAGGAATATGATGTAGGTTTGTTTATTGCAAGAAGGAGAGACTCAGGTTTCTTTCCTTTACTTTTGCTGGAAATTTATATGAAGATGATTCAATCATTTTTTTTAAGTACCCAATCTCAGGGATTATGAATGCAACATATTTTCGTGATATTTATTAATTTGGGTACATGTATGTAGCTCTGCTTTTGTGCACATCTTAATCAACTCAACTGGGAAGAAATGGAAATGCATTTACAGCAAAGACGTCCTCTGAGAAATAGTACGTAGTAAAAACTCTGCACCAATGGCTATTTTAAAACTGTAAAAAATGAGAGACCAGAACCAAGGGAATGCATGTGAATCTGCTGGCATTGACCATAAGGGTGTACCAAAATGCATATGACTTCTGAGTGTCAAGGCTGGTGACTGATAACTATCTTTTCTTCCATATCTTTGTGGAGGGATTTCATTACATTGGAATCACTGCTCATTTGACTATTATTATTGGTTTGAGGTAGCAAGGTACATGTAGAATGTACGTTGGTTCCAGATGACAGATCTTGTTCTATATCTAGGACTGAATTGGACCTGATTACATTCCACTTGCACCCCTTGGTTTTCATGTTATGATGTTATGTTATCTCTCACGCTCTCTTGAATGTAATTTCTTTGAATGGAATGGACTACCCTCTTTAAAATAACAGTAAATACGTTGGGTAAAGGCTTACTTTGGCCTCTTACTTTGTACCTTTGTTATTGTATGGAACCTTACAGCTGTGGTTTTTTCTATTTCCTCCAAAAGAGGAGTTTGTGGATTGTTTGCCAGAGCCATTATTCAAAACTGTGTATGACCCATCCATGTAAATTCTCAATTTCTGCTCAGTGCAAGACTGGGTTTTGATACAGAATAAATCTATGCACTGATTATGTCATGCCCTACATGTATGGTTACCTGTAGAGTTTGAACTATTTATTCCCTCCTGGCTCCCATTAGAAATAATGTGTAATAAAGCAAAGCATGACATACTGCAGGGTCTAGAGGAATGTATTGGTTTACTACATTTGGGTGGATTTGGGAGATTTTGCAGCGAGATGGCCAACAATAGGGCAACAATTTCACAAATTATAATTAGTCTCAGAGGTTAAATGTTGATCTTTCAGCATTTACAAATATTATTTATTGTAAAAAGAGTTTCGAATGATCCATAATCAAATTATCCACAGCATTGTTCTGGTTATTAAATTATGTTCCCACAGATTGACCTCATCCGTGTAGGGTCAGTGGTTCTACCAATTTAAGTTCTTGAAGGTGTTTCTGCAAGTGAAGATATAACATTCATTGTTATTCAGAGTTTGTCACAAGATGGGCCCCCAAAATGAGATGCATTGATTGCATTGCTAATAAAATCAAGTCAAGAGTTTTGCAGTTATTACAATGGCGCATGTATGAGATACATAAATTGGTACTCCGAGCTGTATGTTTATCTCCCAGGAGAGTGTTGACCAAATTGTGAGGTATATGGACTATTTCCAAGCTTCTTTCATTTGGATTGCTTTACATGTATTATAATTGCAAATGCTAGTTTCTAATTGTAAATGCTTAAAATGGTTTTGGAGCAAACCATTTTAGAGTGTGTGCTGTAGTTTAAAAAAATAAAGTATGATTTTGGTGAATGTTATTACAGGTTTAAAATAACATTCATCTTCTTCCAGATTGCTGCTGTATGCTAAGAGTCTTTTATCTAGACTGTTCATGAAAATTTGTACAATTCCATGAGAAACCATTCTCATACATTATCAAGCCACCTTTTACTTTAGTTACTGTGTCTGATTTTCAACAAGCCAACTAAAACCATGTAATGTCCATGTGTTGGGGGAATCTCTTTTGAAAACACGATTTACTGAAATGAGATTGAACAAGATACTTCAGAGCTATTGTAGGTGTATGATTGGAATTTGCTAGTGCATATTTTTTGCAGCTATTGCTAATCACAAGAAAAAGATAACATTTTGATGGGGAGCAATAATTTAGGGGTGATATTACAACTTAGTAAAACTCATGGTTTCTGTAGTGCAGAGTGGGATCCACATGTAATTACTGGTATACAGTACAGCCAAACAAAATCTCTACCTCTTTGTGAAGCATGTGTAGTTGTGAATTGAAAATGAATGTCATAAATGTACTACTTTTTCATTTGCAAATGTTGGCATGTATGCTACTGCTTTCCTTTAGAGCAGTGGGACGTTTAATATTTGTTGTACCTTAATAGTACGCCTCCTTAATTTTGTGCCCCCCCCCCAAAAAAAAAAATTTTGGAGGAATTCAGTGAATGAATCGCTCAAAAATAGATGGTGAAGGTCTTAAGTAGTATTAGTTGTTTGGCTGTACATATGCCTTAATACTTGTTTTCACAACATAAATATTCCAGCTGAGCACTTGTACAGTTTAATGCATTATTCTGTAACAAAAGATATATATAAACCGTTGACTTCTTTGATAAGATTCTGAATGTGTTTATTGTGATCGCAGTATTTTCTCTGGTCGATTAAAATGATGTGGATTTGACCTCGAAGCCTGTGGAACTGACAAGTTCACACAGTTCTTACTACAAGACTCTCAACTTTACATTTAAAGTTGCAGAATAGAAATACTTGCACATCGAACAGAATATTTGATTTTACACAACATGATGCCATGGTTTCAATGACAGTGGCGACGCAGCGCTGAGAATTAACAAGCTGGAACCTGACACAAAATCCAAGGTTTCAGAAATGGCTTCTGTGCTGTTACTCCCATCTTTTTTGTAATCAGTCAGTAAATGCTGGGCTAGTTATTTTGATAAATGCAAATGAAGAGGCCTAAATTATCAGCAGGTGATCATCGTTGTGCATCGTCCTTTTTATGAAATGCTTAACTTCCACTTAGATTCAAACCTTGACCCTCTCAACTGGTCAAAAATAAAAACTGGTTAAATACATGTATGTGCTTCAGCTCAGTCATTGGTCACACCTACTATGTATACGTTAGTATAGATATTTAATAGGCTACCTTATTTTGAATGTCTTCCGGTTGCCTCCAGTCGTTATGCGTTTTTTTTTTTTAATGAATTTAGCTACTGAGAGGTGATTCGCGTATTAGTGAACACAGTTGTGAGTGGTTAGCAATATTAAAAATGTAGACAAGACAGTAAAGACTGGCATTTTGGGCTTTTTGTTTTACATCTCTTGTATGGGCTTTAGAATGAAACTGGTTTATTTAAAACATGTTTCAAAGACTTTCACATCGGTTCCAAACATTTTCCCGCCCTCAGAGGACGTCTGTAATAAGACGTCTGAAGACTACGTCTGGGACGGGAACCAGTCTACCACAAACGTGAGGACGTGGTAGAGGGTAATGAGTCCGGCAGAATCCTGCCGGGTGTATGTAAATGATGAAACGACCCCCTCCCCTCTCAATGCACAAATCAAGCAGGAGGAGCCGATAGCATATTTTGCTTTTTCTTCTTTGTTACCGATAAAAACTTGACCGTAAATGGTTCATTTATCAAAAATTTAACGCAATTGAAATAGCTACTGATTTGAAATAAAATGATTTATCCGTGATAATCATTGAAATATAAATTACCACACTGTGATCAACAGAGGTTAGCAAGAACAGGTACATTGGGGGGGGTCAGCGCTGAAACGTAGTACATGTTAAAGCTTGGCTATTGGCCTCACAAAAATTTAAATATTCAGCATCCAAATTGCAGGGGCTAATAGCATACGCTAAACCGCAGCTAGCTGTCGGTCCCTATAAAATGGAGGCAGGGAACCATTCCAGTTTGTATCATGTAGCCGAAACTTTGCCGTGGCAAAGCACTGCCATAAGCTTTTCTTAATAGTTACGCAAATGTTATGCAACGGGACTGAACACGAGGCTGTAGGGGATTCCGCGCTGTCGGCGAACATGGCGAAGCGTTGTTCAGTGCCCTGTTGTAGGAATCACGAACGAAGACCATCGCCAGAAATTAGCTTTCATCGATTCCAAAGAACACGATCCAGCGGAAAAACTTGATTGTTAAGATCAAACGAGACGAGGGGACACTATTCAAGGTAGATTTTGACTTTGAAACGACTTCTGTGGGCACTTAAGTTGTTCGTATAAAAAATCATAATCACTGCCCCTACACCGTACACGTTATTGCACTTTGGAGCAGTTCGATTGATCCAGTCTTTTCCTTCGTCCTCCGTGATTGATTGCGCCCAGCATAAATGAAATAACGTCTGTAATTTTCGAATTCGCATCTACAGAATAAACCTTTTCAATGCGAACGTCGAAAAGGTTAATTCTGAACTTCGAAAGGAAACAGCCCAGTCGTTAAAGGTAAACCACTGAATGACCAAAAAGTCTCCACACTGCTCGATCGTGGCGACAACCGGCTGTTTAGACCTAGACATAAATGGTGCATGCATGCAACGTCAACAAAAGGTCCCAGATAAAATCCCATTAATAAAATGCTTATTCTTCAGATTACGAATGTGGGCTTCTGAAAAATACGTGAAGCCTTTACCAAATTATTGCTCTCCACTGCTTTTGGAGCCCTTTTTGACGTAATCCTCCATAAACCAGAAGGTTATCTCGGAAACCACGGAAAGACACTTTTCGTTTACAGCCCTCATGACACGCGAGTTCCCTACAGCCTCGTTTTCGGTTGCCATGAATAAAATTTGCAGTAACAGTTAAACCATCTTCTGCTTCAACTTGTTGGCTCAGAGTTTAGAACGGAGTTTAGGACATTAACCCTAACATTCCTGAATCCTCCAATTTTAATGTGATTTTGCACATACCCTAGGGAGTTAGGGTTAATCAAAACAATTACCAATCACTACATCAACTGCATAAATTGAAAGATCATGTGACATCGGGTGCCTGTCACGTCTGCCAATAATGACGCTCTGTTCAGTGATTCTGCCGGGTTCTATGGTCATACTTGACGATGACTTTCCTCCAGTGGTCAGTTTAGTGGCGATGGACATAGTTGTTACTAATGCTCGGTGACGAAAGTACAGACTGTACGTCAGACAGTGTGGTCAGAAGCAGGAAAAATAATGAAGGAAGGGAAGCGAACTGGGTCGGTTCCCCTCAGCGAAGATTTTAAATGGGAGATATCAAACAAATTCGAGGTGGTGACTGATGGTAAAGAATACAACAGCAGTAAAACAAGGTGACTTTTCACCACCCCGAGATCTTAAATCCGTCTCAAGTAGGCCGAATAAAATATTCTTATTAAGAATAGAAACTTGAAATTAACAAGGAAATAGACACGCGCTTAGAAACAGGCGAGGGTGTCAGGGAAATAAACTGACTGCATAAGCAAAATATGTAATCGTAGTGGCAAGGCTACAATAACGTTGAGTCAATGACCCAGATTTTTCTTACGATAGTAAAAAAGATTTTTTCAAATTCTTTGAAATTCCATATCTGCCGTCGTGCGTCGCCCGTTGTGTGTCGCCCGTCGTTTTTTTTCTTTGGTCACGCTTGTGCTTGCAGTGCTATTTTTCACTTTGACCTTCTCTTTTCACCTACTTCTTCGATCGATCTGCGCATGCCTGTCTGTCCCTTCACGATATCCCAACACGGATCATACCCCGGAAATACAAGACTAACTTTGAACTGAATGTTAATATGACTTACAATGTTTGATTCCTTGAATATCTTTTATACTATAGAGACGAACCGATTCAACATTAAGTTGAGGGCGGGTATACCTACGATGCGATCTGCTGTATACTCCAAATCATATGATGACTTGAGTTGCAAGTACAGGCATACAGACGTCTTTTAAACAGTAATGTCACTTTGTTAGCCCCGTAAATGGCGCTGACATGCTAGACTACCTGTGCTCACTGGCCTACCCACCATGGCATACGCACCCACAAAAACCAATATTTTCTGAAAACTAAACCAAGTGATAATTGCCCCCTAACATTCAATAAACAGTTACTTATCCGCAGCACAATTGACAAAAACAATTTGCTGTCTAGTATGTGGATTTCAAGGTGAAATTGAGAGGAAAAATGGAATGTCTGTATCGGCTGGCAGACTTCTTTCTAGAATTTCATGAAAACAAGTCAGCACATTTAGGCAAGAATGAATTGCACTGCGGATACGTTTGCCTAAACAATTTTGCGGGAAAAAAATTCAAAAAAACATTTGGTTGAATTTTCAGAAAGGCGACGGGCGACGCTCGACGGGCGACGGAAAATTATGGTGTTCTATATCCGCCAAATGTCCCGTCGCCCTGACGCGACGCCACGACGTGACGCTACGGTGCAACGACACGACGCGACGGAAAGACATCAGGACGTGGCAGCGCGACGGCAAGACGGAACCAGCACGACGCGACGGCGTGAAAAACGACAACACGACTCGACGGCACGACGCGACGCCCAGACGGCACGACGCAATGCATTAAACACTGCATTTAATTTAAAGCAATGAGAAAGGAGGCGACGCCACGGGACGACGCGACGGAGCTGTCGTAGCGTCGCGTCGTGGCGTCCGGCGTCGGGGCAACGGGACGACGCGACGTAATTTTGGCGGCTATAGACCACCATAATATACGGAACTGGAAAATGGCAGAATTAAATTGGGACACAACAAAAAGCAAGAGACGAGACAACAGGCGACAGCCTGAGGCGACGCCCAACGGCAGATATGGAATTCCGTGCACTGCAGTCTGTAAGACTAAGAGATATAACAGAAAACTCCTCCTCGTTAAATCCACTACATACAAATACAATTCATGACTTGAGTAAACACATTCATATTCATGGTACAGATAGATGTAGGTGTTTAATTAAAGTATAGCTAAAGTGTCAGGAAGTATACAATGTATTTATGTTTAGACTGTTTTGTTGTATGCATAGGAAATGATCATTACAGAACCTTACAATTTTAAAGTATTATTTTCATTGTAAAGAAAGAATGATTTGTATTTCTCAGGTCGAGGACTACTCAAGCAATCAAGCCAATGCTCCAATTAAAATTTTCAGTGTCTAACAATAATTTATGCTTCTGAAATACTTGTTTTGGATAACCTTTTACTCCTTTTGTAAAGCATGCAAGTTATAGTATGATAAGTTCGTATGATTCCTCAAATGATTCTCTGTTGCTGTGAAACGATAGTGGCCTTCAACCTTACTGCCTCCGAACGTAAGCAGTAGGCCCAGGCAGGCCACAAGTTAACGAGTTTCAACCAACTGGTCGTAAATTCTGAATGGTTGGCCCTGTCCTGACCTGACCTCCATGAACTTAGCTTTCTTGGCCCATTCTTGACCTGTATTCACGATGAAACCACTGAAATAGTTTGACGAAATGACTTTTATAAGTTTAGGTTGCACTTGAAGTTGACGTCATTCTTATCTTTGTATAGGGGTGCACCCTCGTAATTAGGCCAGAAATATGTCCGCCGAGCTCATTAATAAAAGTTATAGACTCAAAATATTCCATATTAGAGGGTCCGGAGAGCCATGGAACTGAGGAATTGAAGAAATATGAGACTGGACCTCTGGGCCGGACTCGGGGCTTTCAATTCTGAGCAATTTGGATGCAATCGGGTTTGAAAGTGGCACTATTTGAGCCATTTTGCCGAGGGAGGGTTTTTCAAAATGGCTACTTTTCTGGACAGGGACATTTTCTACAATTTAGGGGTGGTCTGCTTCTGGCGAAATTTTCTCAAAAATTCATTGGTCAACCCCCCGAAAATTGAAAGGAAAATGAAAGAGGACATGTGGAACATCATTTTTCTGTGCAGCCTGAACACCTGTGAACGTTGTATTTTTAAAATATTTGTGAAGTATGGGGATTCATCACTGCCGTCTAAGGGAATTTACTTTTAGTGGTGCACCCATAGGCACATACACAGAGAATGCGCGAGACCACTGTATTGGTACCCGCGTAATCTGTATATAAAAGGTGCACTGAACGAATTGAAGCCCCATTGAAGACAATGTAAAATCGACCACGTTTGCAGCCCCAGTGCGGGCAACCAAAGTGCCTCATGCCTCTCAAACAAAAAAACAAAGTGTTCTGGGGTCATTTAGCTCTCAATTGATTTTCAATTTTTAGTAGGTTAACCAATGAAATTTTTAATTATCGACCCAAAACAAACTCACCTCCCAAAAAGTGAACGTTCCCAAGTCTGTCAGCGGCCATTTTTCAAATGACATCCCTCCACCTTTTCAAGCTCTTGGGACAATTTTTCATTGCATTTTTCTATGCTTTGCCCTGGGATGGGAGCCCTTGAACCTTGGGAGTTCATTCTGGGCCATTCTTCCAGAATCCCACAAATTCTTGGGCCACATATCTTCTCTTTTTCAAATAAACTATAAGGGGTACTTTTTGAGCGCCTCTGGCTGCCGATTAATTAAGTGTTCTTTTGTAATTGCCTTTTGTAACTCTTGTATAAAATAATTCCAACTATGTTAATATAGCGATTATACAAGCTAAAGAAAAGTTTATTAATAAGTTCATTTGAACTTGCCGGTAATACCTTGTGCACGTATATGCTCATTGTTGAGTCAGTCGACTGGGTCACCAAATTAATTGCCAATCAGTGGTATATTTCCGCCAAAACGGCTCGTCCAACTCAGGGGCCAAGGCTGATAGTTAAGGTTTAAGTGAGGTGTCTTTCCCCACAGTTGGAAATAGCTTGCCCAGATATGCGAGACCTAGGGTGGTCGTTGGGAATAAAACGCTACAAAAAATGGTGTCAGAAGTGAGATGATTGGAATTGATCCGGTAAGAATTGTTATTCGAGATACATGATGGTAATTCCGTATTTGTAAGATTTGGGACAGCTTCCCGTATTGGCAAAAGTGAGTCCGAGGTGTCAGGAACACCAAAGGAAAGTTGGCGAGTGTAGGTAATAACCATGTGAGAAACAGGAAGGTTTAAGTATAATTCACGTTAGTGTAACAGTATAAGAAAACAGAGCCCTCCAAGTATTGAGGCAGAGCTGCAAAGGCTTAAGATAGAAGCTCAGTTTTTGCAGTGGGAGAGCTATCTCATGGCGAAGAAATAAGAGACTGCCGTGGGATTTCAGAAAACTTCCTCAGAAGGAAGTCGGGGCACAACTGACTGAAACGGGCGTGTGATTAAACAAGTGCATTCAGAGACTGCATTCAGGTTGCCAGCAGTGACTTCTGGCTATGTCTCTCAGTTGGAGACGTGTGGTCTGGTGGGTTCAGGTAACTCACCGGAGTTCCTTCCCAGAGCTGGGAAGACAGTAGAGTTTGGGGGAAAGTACTCCCCGAAGAAGCACAGTAAGTGCGATAAAGGAACTTGAATCCTTTCTTTTGGGCTCAGGTGAGGCAGATCAGGGTACAAAGAATTGTAACCCGACTTTGCAGAGCATGGAGACTCCGGTATGTATAGCCCACCGTGATCTTATAAGCTTGGCAACCCATCCAGCAGACGTGGGAAAGGAGGCAATAAACCGGTGGAGAAAACAGTAACCACTTCAGCAGGGTCACAGCCTCTGAAGCGGAAAAAGCGAGATTGTGAGGGAGAGACAGTGGAACGGCCAAACCGCCGCCCTAGTGTCATCCTGTACAAATACAGTAGCAAAGTGCTGTGGAAAGAATATTTCTGTCACTTTGAATCGTGTAGAGTTGTGAACCAGTGGAACGAAGAGCAGGCTGCTGCCTTTTTGCTAGCCTATCTGAAAGGAGATGTCCTGAGATTACTGGATGAGGTTCCATCTGGCCTAGAACGCTGATATGTAGTGAGCTGGTAAAACTGCTTGACAGGTAGCTTGGCTCAGGACACCAAAGCCAGAACTACCTTGTCGAGCCGAGGCATCGGCGACAGAAGCCGAAAGAGACTCTTCAAGAGTTGAGCCACGCCATACAGGAATTAGTCTTGGTTCGAAGACGTTACTATCTGTGTTGGTGAATTAATTAATGAACGCTTTCGCGCACTAAATTTAGCCAGTCAACAGAAGGCGCTAAATGACAGATGGCCTGTATTCGACACAGACATATAAACGTATAGACCGCCAGGTCCTATTCAAAACTACAGGAGTTTTTCGTGATTTCCGCGGCGCCCGACTAAAATCAAAACTATCGGCAAATTCACCCTTCAGTATGAGGAATTTACGCACAAATGAAGAATTCCAGCCAAAAATCCTCTATTTGGCCCTTACAGATTCAAAACAATGTGGTTGCAACGTTTGAAATGAAGAGACAACAGTACCGAAGAGCAAAAAAACGTATTTTGGGAGCACATGTAAACAAATACAGGCGATGTAAATGCGTTGCGCGTATTGCGTACTGAATACGGCCGTTTCACAATACTGCGCCCCAAGAGTTTGCAACGCGTTGGCCAATCACAATGCGCGGAATTTGTCGACCCATTACGCGTTTGGAAAGGGTGGACAAATTTCGCGCCTTCTGATTGGCCAATGCGTTGCAAACTCTTGGTGACGCACTATTGTGAATTTCTCGTATTGCTGCCATCCGTCGCTTCGCCCATTGTTTGCCCATACTTTTCAAAATCACGGTTTTACGAGCAAGACTGGCAGTCTATGCGTTTATATGGCTGTGGTATTCGTCTTGCACTATCTGCCCTCACATAGTACCCTCTGTTGACTGGCAAAGTTTACTGCGCGAATGCGTTCATTAATACACCAACACAGGTAGTAACGTCTTGGAACCAAGACTATAAAGGAATTGGTGGTCAAGGCGTACCCTGACATGCTGGAGGAATCACGTGACCGGTTGACAAAGAATCATTTTCTAAAAGCACTTTCTAGAAGCAGCAGAAAGTCAGTATATGCAAGAAGGCATAAACCGTGCTGGTCCAAAGAACTTGGATGAAGCCAAGAGTCGAGCAGCAGCGCAAGCTCAATGGTAAACCCGCCAAGATGGCGAGGCGTTAAACTCCGGGACGAGAGAGCGAACTGAGCAGTTTGACAAAACTGTTGACAAAGTTGTCACAGCAGGTGCAGAGTAAATGTGCCCAAAATGTGGAGGTGGGCAAGAGCCCTCCGAAGAAGAAGAAAACCCTAGAGAATAAACTGAACGAAGCTGCTTTAGGTGTGGCGAGAAGAGCCACTTTGCGAGGGAATGCAAGAACCCCGAGAAACAACCCCAGAAGCAGGGAAACGGGGTCCAGCCACCCGTCGGGTCCGCGGGCGGGCTGGGAACAGCAGAGGACCCAAGAGACAGTCCAGTCACAGAGACAGGGCAGTAGAGGATAAGACCAGAGGGTGGAGAAAGGGAATGAAACACCCGCAAAGGAACAGTCTCGTTCCCTGTCTCTACCAGCGACCTGGCCAGCACTGGGCCTTTCTTGGCCAAATCTCCACCTCCTTAAAGAGGCTCTACTACAGCTGGACCCTTCAGCCCCTGCACTTTCCACCTATCTTTCCCGGCACCACAGCCTCATGCCCATGGAGAATTACTGTGGTTTCTGTTACCACTGCTCTCCCAACAAAGGGCTCCCCGCACTGCTGATGCACTTAATTCTTTCTCCATTTAATCTCCACTCTTGAGTGTGGAAGTCCAAAGACCCACCTGTGGGCAAAAGGAAATCCATACCCAAAATACCTTGGCACCTCATTTCCATGAAGACTACCTTGACTGGGTGCGTGGTTTTACCCACCTGCACAGCAACTCAAGCGGCACCTTGGACCGCTAGGGGACTGCCATCGACCTGTCTAACTTGAACCTGCCCTGATCCACGGACGTGTTGTTTCTCTTTTGGTATCTTGCAGTAGACTGCACTACTTATTAAGGTGTCGGTTGAACCAGTGTCGATCAAAAATAGACATTTGGTTCCTCTCACCACTCCATCCACATACAGTCCACCCTGGGGACGAGGGTTGGCTGCTGGAAGGGGTAATTAACCCAGGAGCAAAAGGGCTGCCAAGAAAGGGACCGTTGTGGGAATCGTCACTGCGGTAGAACCCGAGGCAGTCCACAGTAAAATGGACAAGCCTACAGAATCAAGGCAGGGCTTGTCAGAGTACTTACAAGACCTGTACAGTAAGAGTGTTTCTACTCTAAAGGTGCAGTACTGCAGAGAAGCAGAGAAGTTGTCCCAGCTTCAGGATGGGGAAGAGAAAGTTCTGGCTTATGCCAACAGAAAACTCAGTAGACCTGAAAGAAACTACATGTACTGCGAACAGAATTCGAATAATACCTCTACGGGAGGAAGGTGACAGTCAGAACCGACCATGCTGCTCTTCGGTGGCTTCGTAATTTCAAGAACCCCGAGGGACAGCTAGTGAGATGGTTGGAAGTCATATCAGAATATGACATACAAGTCCAAGACCACCCCGGCAAGAAACATGCCAACGCAGATGGACTGTCGAGACGACAGTGCAAACAGTGTGGTCGGGAGGAGACCACGGAGGCCAAGAAAGTTGAAGGCAACAAGCCTGATTAGCACCCAACAGAGGAAATGTTGGCCAGGGGCGTAGTAACCAAGCCAATGATTTCAAAGGACGAGTTTAGAAAGGCTGAACTCGAGGACACGAACATGATGAGTTTGGTTGTGCGAAAGAAGGAAAGGGGCAAGGGTCGCCCTGCTTGGGGAGATGTATCTCCCAACTCTCCCGCGTTTAATACTTACTGGTCGAGTTGGGACCAGTTAAAAGTCCGAGAAGGGGTGTTACAAGAAGTGGGAGTCAGATGGAGGCAAGTCGATCAGATGGCTATTGGTTTTGCAGAAGAAAATCAGGAAAGAAATACTAACAGAGGTTCATGGTGGACAAGTGAGTGGCCACCTGGGAATGAGTAAGACCCTGGCCAAGATGAAGTACAGATATTTCTGGGCTGGGATGTCTGCAGATGTCAGATCATTTCTGCGGAGTTGTGAGACCTGTGCAAGAGGAAAGGCACCTGCTGAGAAGAGAAGAGCCCCATTGCAACAATCGAGTGGGCGCACCTTTAGAAAGGGTAGCCATCGGCTTGCACGGGCCACTTCCAAAGACGGACAGTGGCAGCCAACAGTGCCTGGGTAAGAGTGCTGTAGGCAGAAAAGAAATTATGACTTGAAGGCGACAGAGGCAGGCCTCTGCATTGTATGTAGCCATTGTTTGGCATACACAAGGGTTTAACTACTGCAAATACCGGGTGAGGGTCTTCTCTGTTTTCTCCGAATGACGAGTGCGGATTGCGGATACAGCTACATTGTAACACGTTGCGGATTACGGAGTATTGGCGGCACTTTGCCAAGTGCCGATTGCGAATTATTTAAGTGTTCTTTTGTAATTGTCTTTTGTGCTTTTATTCTTTTGTAACTCTTGTATAAAATAAGTAAATCCAATTGTGTAAAGATGGTGATTATACAAGTTAAAGAAAAGTATGTTTGTTTGATAAATCCTATTTTAAGTGGAACATACACGTATTATCTTCGACAACAGGCAAAACCACGTGACGTGAAACGGGTTGACGTTGGGTTGGGATTTGTCTCAAGGTCCTACTGCCTACTGGGAAAGCTAGATTGCCTTCCTTGTCTTTTATCTGTTTCGCCAGTTTGGTTGTTTTGTTGTGTGTTTCAGTGATTTTTGGGGGTATTTTTTGTCCGTGATTATTGGCTAGCCTACTTCGTCAAAGTTGGTGTTCCATTCCGATAATTTTTTCACCGTGCGCTGCGACTCGCTTGCTTGGACCGATCAACTTTCGTGCCGGAACTATGGATTCTGGTCTGGAAAGTCGATTCCGTCCTGTGACGTCACATTTTGCCAAGATTTGTCTGCTGCCCTCATTGACTGATTTCGATAAATTTTTGCGAAGATCCCAGGCGGAGACTGAAAAAAGCACACAGAAAACGCCAAGTTTTGCTGATTAAATGACATAAAAGAGGGGCTATTCCAATTTATTGTTTATAAGACGGTTGAAAACTATCATGTGACGTCAATTTAACCCTACACGGACCATCCCCTTTAAATAAGTGCATTTGATCTTTCCGGCAATACCTTGTGCACGCACATGCTCATTGCTGTGTCGCCCGTGTAACCAAATCAATTGCCAGTCAGTGGTGTATTTCTGCCAAAACAACCCCTAATCCTGGACCTTGGATTGCTCGTGAAACTCCAGGGCCAAGGCAGATAGTTTATGCTTATATCAGGTGACTTTCCCCACAGCTGGAAATAGATCGCCCAGACTGGCGAGACCTAGGCTGGCTCTTTGGGAATAAAACACCACAATAGTTGTCAACTGACCGTCACCTTGTTTTTCTTTCATTGTGCACTCCCATGATCACTACCCCAGCTTTGGACCAACTCTTGCTGTAACAAATTGTATATGATGTAAAAAGTGGTATTACAAAAACAATTTCTGCCTCTGAGTGCTGCCATTTTGAGAGTCTGGTACACCCTTACCTTAAAAACTCTAAAATTCTTTGATCCATTATTAACAGACCCAATCTATGACTGTTCAAAGGCATGCATAAGAATAAAATTTAAATTTAGAAATAAAGGATCATAAATCCTCAAGTTTAAAACCACATCAAGTGTATTTGATTATTGTTAATGCATGTCAGAACTTAATGCAAGAATCACGGTTGCTGAGAGAAAGTACATGTAATGTACATTCCCAAGTATTAAACAAATCCCAAGTATCACGGCAATCAACAATGTAAAAGAACATTTTATTGAACGGCAGCAAGTTGTTGAACTTCTTTTCTTTATTCTTTATTGTCATTTCAAACAAATAAAATAGGAAATTTTCATGTCTGCTGCTGTCAAAACCCTAATTAAAATTGTAATTTAAAACATTAAAATTACAGTTTTGAATCATATATACTTAAGACAGAAAGATTGTGCATTTAGATGAGTTACGAACACTGAAACAAAGGATATTGTTTTTCAAACCAACATTTCCGATACGACCAAAAAAA
Source organism: Acanthaster planci (assembly GCF_054643075.1). Lineage (NCBI taxonomy): Eukaryota > Metazoa > Echinodermata > Asteroidea > Valvatida > Acanthasteridae > Acanthaster > Acanthaster planci. Next base: position 14,182,029 of record NC_141784.1, read on the forward strand.
CTAAAAATCTAAAACTTAACCTTACCCATAGCCTACGCTCCTATACATGTTGGCCAATTCCAAATGTATAGATCAAAGCAAGTGGCTTTGATCTATACATTTAACAGCTCAAAACAGCTTAACAGCTCAAACCCCAGACCTCATGCGGGCGACGTCCTCCCCCTGAAACAGTCCTGTAAAAGAAAAGAAATACCCTGGCCACATGCACAAGAACATACAAACCAAGAGCAAAAACGAATGGCTGTAACGGGTTTACCCAAGTCTTAAAGAAACAAATCCAAAAACTTACATACAGAACGAAAAAATATGCGGAAACATCCCACACGTTTAGATGTTACCAGGTGTGTCCCAATCAGAAAAGTCTCTGCGGAAATTTCCCACACCCTTGGTTTTATATGGCCTTCCAGATAGTCACACAATGAAAGTAATGACGTAACATGCAAAGTCCCAAGAATCTACGTAACAACAAATGACCATTTAGCTTATTGAGCTCTTTCTTTTCAGTCCTATAGCTGAAGAGGGTTGTAAAGAATAAGGATTATTTCAGCAATGGTGGAGTTAGCATATAAAAAAACAAGTATAAATTCCACCACGCCCAGTTGGACTGTTCCATTAGTTGGAACTGAAGCAGCAAAGGCACCGCCCTAAGTTAAAAAGCGGGTCAAAAGATATAAAGTGCAATTTGTGCATGTCCAACATTCAAAACGAAATTTATGGAGCACAAGAACTCACAAAAACTTAAGTCAAGTTAATTTTTGGTACAATATGTGGTGATACATTTGCAAACAGGTGTTTGGTTATGATTTTCTCCAAACATTTCATCACAACCGAAGTCAAAGAAACTGGCCCTTATTTGTTTAACTGTTTTGGTTAAGACTGTGAGATGGCCCAACACCTCACAAGCCTCACGAACCATAAGCAATCATACACATACATGTACGTACGTGTACGTGCACAACTAAAAGTCAGTAAAATGCACATACCACAAAACGAATAATTAGCAACCACAGCAGGGTATGTGTTTAGCGCACGCTCGAAAGTCGAGTGATACTTAAAACGCGCTTCATGCAACAAGAAAAGTATGCTGGAATGCAAGGATTCCCCAAAATGCAGCTTTGCTATTTTTCGCAAAACGACGAGTGCAGGTAGGTTAATCTTTGCAACACTGTACAACCCCGTTGTACAAGTTCATGAAGCAAAAATAAACGTGCGTGAACAACGAGACCGTACCTACGAACGATATTGCTGGGGGCGGAGGGTAATTTTCTCCCCATCTTCAGGTGACTTTTCCAAGATATTACTTGAAGTACTCAAATGTAAAATGGCGACATGAATGTTTCTTAGGGTAGATTCAGTTAGGAATCATTCTTCCAAATTGTCGAACGTGATAGGATGACCCCGTGTAAAATCCCCATAGGCAGAGCACGCGAGGGGTCCGGAAGCTCGCTGCGTGACCTTTTACCGTAACTCTAGTTTTGTGACTACGAAAAGCGTCGTCTGCTAGCTGCTGCCTGAAGCTGTACTGTACGTACTGGGCATGCAAAGTTCTGAATCAACTACATTTAGTTGAAGCACAAGTGTACTAATGTTAACGTATGTAACAAATGAGTTTGCCCAAGGCTTTTGAAAATGGCTCCGTCTCTGAAATTGAGCTGTCGGTGCCTACTATTTTCTATCTATGTCTGTGGCACAGACAATAAGTCTGCGGTCTGACTGCATTTGTGATAAACAAAATGGAGTGTGGTGAGATTACGACTGTTTTAAAGCATAACCTTATGTCTAAGAAAATTCCTTAGTATACCTACAACATAATGATTGATAAATTCACTTCAGAAAAGCAGAAAAAAAAATGGAAAAGTGATTTTAGTATAAATTTAGAGGATGAAGATTTAGATTAGATCCACATCTACAATTGAAACCTGATTAGAGTTTTTATGTTAATGTTTTTCATGGGGCCATTGCTTTCAATAACTTTCTTTTAAAATTTGGAAGAAAGATTTCCCCGACTGTACTTTTTGTGATAAATATCCTGAAACTTTGATTTAGTTTTTTAATTAAGAGCGTGTTTCCCCAATCTTGTAGGGCCTCCTCTGTTTTATCTATCGGAACCTCAAAAACCCTATTCAAATTGGGAAATTTGAATCTCATTTGGTGTTTCCCAAGAATAAATGTTGACATGTTTGTCTTTGTACATGTACTAAGTTTTATTTTTTATATCTATAGATGTAAATTACAAACGCAAATTCCCTCCTTTATTGGGTAGAGATTATTTTTACAAAATTAGTGTGACATGGAATATAAGATTGCTGTGAAATGTTAAACCCTTGGTCTTCATTGTAAGAAATAGAATTTGAATTCTAGTTCTGTTATAGATTCCTTACAAGTATTCCATGTATGGTGACTATTTATCTACACGTAAATCTCGTCATGGCTGATCCTGTTTTCCGAGTTTTGAACTGTTTAAATATTTTTCCTAATTATTTGCATATTTTCCAATTATCTTAATTATTTTCCCTGAATCCTGCCTTTATTTTCTGATGTACATGTATGTTGTTATGTTGGTTTTTTTCCTTTTGCCAATCAATAAAACACAGAAAGAGGAAAAAGTCTGGTCCGAAATAAAGTCAATTATATAGCGACCTCTGTAATCCAAATTAATCCATTTTGGCTGAAAGGTGCAGTCTACTAATTCAAGTGAGAATTTCTGGCCAGCTCATTAGCACTAAAAGTCCCCCCCCCCCGCAGTATCTTTTGAAAAAGGAGATTGTACCCCCCCCCCCGACGATGAGATTGTGTAAATCATCGCCAGGATCAACACCCTGGGTCTTTGGGTTTTCATCTGAGAGCAGAATGGTTAAAAAATACGGTTGAAAATGGTCATAATTACCCAGGAAAGTTGAGGGTTGCCACTTGAAAAAATGGCTGCGAGCAAGATTCGGGAAAAATCACTTTTCGAGGGGTAATTTTGATTTGTGGGAATAATTGAAAATGTAATCGATTAATCCATAAAAAATTCAAAAGAACTTGAATAAGTATGGACCATACAATAATTTAACGTGTTTCAGAAACCCCTGGGATGTTGGTACGCATGTTATTGGGTCTTGAACAATACCAATTTTACACTCTTTTATATGGGGCTTGATTTAGTGGAGTACACCCCTCAAGGACTAGGGAAAATCCTGCAATACTGCCTTAACATTCCTTATTTGATTTATACAATACCTGCACGAATCGGATGGCATTAATTCATTTCTTTGTGTACGACGTGTCATTTTTCTTTCGTCAGTCCTGCGTGAAATCGCGACAAGAAATTGTAGTTGTGAATCAGTCAAGGTCTCAACCGATTAAAGATGTTCTTGTCTGTCAATTCAAATTCATCTAATCGTTTGGCAGCAAATTTTATTTGTGTGTGGGTGTGTGTTTTAGAAACGTCAACATTTTCTGTGACTCCCGATATTATCTCCCCCTGTTAAGAGAATAATCGATCCTCTCTCGATCCTGTTTCAATATTAGCCATTTTGCGAAATTCGTGCAATGTTTGACTGCTTCCGTCTCGACATTATTTTCTCTTTCCTACTGGGAATGAAGTATAGGCCTATATGAAATGGGGACGGGAACCAGCCAAGTAAAATTAAGTTCTATTCAACGGGTACAGTGCAATACAACTAATCATTCAATGACATTTGATCAATGATCCACCAATCAGATGACGGGATTTATGCAGGAATTGTACAAAAACGGTTAATCAATACCATTGTATACCATTGCACGTAATTCAAACGCAGTCGACGGCTGTATCTCCACACCATAGATAAAAGGACGCATTTATGGTTTGATGACATCGTAGAATTTTGTTGCAGGTCATCAGCAAATTGATGTGGCCCTTACTTTTTGACCATACCCTCGCCAGAGGGATGGGCTGTTGTATCATACCCTCCACTTTTTTGTGAGGAGAACAAAATAAGTAGATTTGATGAATTTTGGGACTTCCCCACAGCCAAACTGTATTACCACTGAAAAAGTAAAATGAAAAAAAAGTGTAGTGTATACGCCGTTTGAATGTAAGGTTCAGGGGTTTAAGTGAACGCATCATGAACTTGACGTTAAAACTGGCAAAGGATCACAGGATATCGAAATCACGAAGTCGTATTATCTTCAAAGAAAAGACAAATTATTACAAAAATATTTAGTTTATTTTTGTATTCTGGGTGTTCCAAAACCCAAAGGCTCAAAAGAATAATCCACTCTGAAAGAGATACATTGTGATACTTTTTATCTATCGGCAAAATTTCAAATAAGTTTATCAAGGAAAATAAACAAGGTCAGCGGTCCTTGATGAAGAGCAAGGCTCCGAAAATACAAGGCATTCATCCCTCAAGGCTAAGTCCAAGGCACTAAAATCAAGGCGTACGGCAGCGTTAAGGCTCAGCATCAATGCACTACATGTACATCACTGGTTTCTGTAGTGGGCTTTCTTATTCAATGCAATATTTCTACCTGTTATCTCTTCATAATAATATATTCTGGAAATTTCCAATATCAAAGTTTTCAAACAGTTTCTTGGTCGCTCTAGGATTGTTAAAAAAAGTAATGGTACACCAATTGCTTAAAACATCGTATTAACAAATTGGTTTCAAATAAAGGATTTTCATCGGCTCAACACTGGCTACTGCATCAGGGGCCACTCAAAATTTCGATTTTTTTGAATTTTGAGTTTTTATCCGAAATGGTGGGTGGTGGGTCGAGGTAAATTACTGAAAATCGAAATTTACTCTTCATCAAAAAAGGAAAGAAATCGTTTTGTTTTTTACTTGTGAGAACTATGCGCGTCGCACCAGCGTTCCGTATGTGCGATCTTTTTTCACCTTTGTTCTTTTCAAGTTTTGTTTTGACGGATAGGTTTGAGCTGTGCACATTTATCATGTACGATCGTCGCCCAGCGCCCGAATAGGGCAATTGGAAGGGCTCTGCACTGTGATTGGCTACGTTGTTTCACTGATCACGTATCTTTGGGCGATATGTTACATTTCAAATCATTGGTTATCTCGATCGGTGTTGGATGAACGAGTAAAGTGTTGTAAGAATTTTTTCAGCAATGGGGAAGAAAAAGATAAAATATCGAGTTGATAACCACTGCTTGTGTAACGCATTGAGCGAGCTCGCGCGCCTGGCAGAATTTTACCCACATCGCTCTGTGCGTCGTTAGCTGTGACCCCGTGTGACGTATTTCCTTCACTAAAATAATGTGCAACGATTCACGAGCGAAGTTTTTCATTAGACTCGTTGGCTGCATCCGAATCTGTTGTCTAGAGCTAGGTCTAAGTCTCCACTCCATTTGAAAAACTTTTTTGGTCTGGGTTGCAGTACTTTTATTTTTTAATCATTGTATTTTTTATGGAGAAGAGCTGACAATGACCTTTGCCGGAAGCTGTGGAAACCCATATTTTGAGCGTTATCCGAGCAATGCTGAAAACCAATGTGATCACGTAAAACCAATGCAAGCGTACATGTATGTGCACCTACACCGTACAGCATACGTGGCATCTTCGTGTCATCCAAACCTGTACGAATTTTTTCCTAAATATTACGGTGTAGATGAAGATGCAGGGAATTAAATGTTCAACGGCCGTCAGAAGTGGTAACTTTGCGAACTCTGCAGGCTTTCATGCAAACACGAAACAACTGACATCGTGCAAGTTGTGTGGTGGAAGCAAAACAAAAGCATGCACGGTCAACTGGGGTGTTAAAATCAACGCTTTTTGGTGTTATCAGATGACCACACCATAGGGTGTTACTTAACACCGCTGGTGTTACTTTGCACACCTATAAGTGTAGCAATGCAGTGGTGGGCTTTGAAAGTAACACCAAATAACACCAAACTTTTAACACCAGTAAAATGTGTTGGTGTAGTCCTCTGATAACACCGGGGGTGTTGAATTTAACAACCCAGTGTTTGCAGTGTTCCTACTGCTAGTAATAGCAAGAACGACATAAAATAGCCAGGAGCCAGTGACCCCCTAGTCTTGGTTTCAAGACATTAATGCTTGATAGCGGACATAGTGCATAGTGCGCCCCCTAACGACTCATATTAGACTGTCCGCCAGCTCGTAAGTTAGAGTACGTAAAAACTAGTTGTGCGAGGGCGCTCTTCAACAGAAATAAAACAACTTCCGATCACTGACGTCTTGGGCCAAGACTAGTGACCCCCAGGACAAAACGACACATTCCGAACTTCTACAACCCGAAAACATGAAACGATCAAAAACCTCAGAAGAATTTTTCGCGAGTTAGATAACAAAACCAGATTGCTCACCATGCATAGGTATTTTTAAATTTCATGTATTTATGTCGAGGTAGCAGTGAACGTACTTTCAGGGGTTAGCGAAGCCCAATTTTCTGTTGGTTGGGTGGGTGGTTCAAAACAATTTTGAAAATAAAATCGAAATTTAAAAACGTCCAATGTTTTGAATGGCCCCTTATACACATTCAACTTTACAACCTCCCAGTGTAGCTCAAACTGGTTGTAATGAAAACAGGTTTACGTATGACTGTAGACTCGCTACCGTGTCAGGCCGTGCGTCTATAGCTTCAGGGTAGGAAGCGTTTGTTCATCCGTCGTATGGTCGAGAAGATCATAGCCAGTCTCAATATTACTTCAAGTGGCCAGAACTCTCTTGTGGGAGACTAACACACTTGAAAGTAAGTTCATCACTATTACTAATTTTAACTTACAAGGCACTACCGATTTCGACCGCAAGCAAGAGTCGTGTGAATTTACTGTAAAAGACTTACATTCACTCAATCCCTTGCCGCAAAAGCCAAGTTGTGGAACATCACGGCTGATTTTGTGTTGATTTTAAAGCTTAAGATTTATAACAGTTAAATCGCTTGTTTTTAACGCCTTGGCCTAATTTCACGGCGCTGCTAAGCACACGCTTTTACGCTAACAGAGGCTCCGCGCGTACGGAGACTGTAAGCAGTAAGCAAAGCAAACAGCACGCTAACCACGGGGAAGAAATGTGCTTAACTTAGTGACGTAACAACGGAAATATGTACGCGGTGACGTGTGCGCACCCATGGAATTTTTGTGCTAAGCACGGCAACCATGAAGTACAGCAAAAAATTGATTAATGGTAAGCATAAAATTTGGTCCTGATGACGTTATGATAACGTTAGAGTAATTTGCAAAACATGGGAAGGGGGTCGATAGTGTGTAGCTGCAGCGAATTTTATTCTCGGAACATTTTTCATGCAACTTTGTATTCTTCTTCAATGTACGAAAAGTGGCTGAATGCATTCAAAAGTTTACTTTTTAAAAACTTTAAATCCATACTTTCGATGACAACGTAGGACGCTTAGTTTGTGATGTCATCCAGGGTCATCCATTGTGTAGGTTCTGTTCTAATTGTTAACCTGGCATTTACTTACCGAAAACATTTATGAGAAAGAGAATGATGACCGCTTATTGCTAAGCACAAAAACAACAATGAATCAGCAAAGAAGAGAAAATTTACTCCTGCAAAATCTACAACATTCAGGAGGATTTTGTGTGCAAACTAATGTTACATTAGTCTGTAACATGACAATCACAGTTTTCTCATGAATACGGAAATCCTCATTTATTTAAAGCCAAAAATGCAGTTAAGTAGGCCTACCCTTTCAGTGAAATAGTGAAATAAAAGTTGAAAATAAGTTTAAATGAGACACAAAGGTGTATATTGAAGGCTTGCAATAAAACAAATTGATCGTAGCTACCCTTAAAACTTACTAGTACATATTTTTCCATATCCTAATCAGCTTAGGAGACAAGCTGATGATAATTACTGTCCGGAAAAAAGACGAAAGAAACAATGGAAAGATTTATTCGAACAATTCTAAATAGGCCTAGGTAGAGTGGGGGGTTGCTTGGTCACCTAAATATTGAGTAGCTGAGAGTTGAATTCGTTTTGTAAAATGCAAGAGTCAAGATTTTTACCTTGCGATAATATTCTTTCCATTTCACAATTTAAAGCACTTGATATTTGTTTTGATATAACTGACATACAGAGCACCGATATGTTATATTTCGAGTCCGGTGCACAACCTATCATCGCCATGAGCGTGTGCTTGTGGGTGCAGACCACTAATTGAAGTGAGAGTTTCTGACCAGCTTATTTGCATTAAAAGTTCCCCTCCCCACACAGTATCTTTTGAAAAAGGAGATTGTTTGCCCCCCCCCCAATGTTGAGATTTTGTAGATCCTTGCCAGGATCAACTCCCTGGGTCTTCATATGAGCTTTCATATGAGAGAACAGAATGGCTAAAAACTACGGTTGAAAAATGGTCCTAAGTGCCCGAGAAAGTTGAGGGTTGCCACTTGAAAAATGGCTGCAATCAGACTTCGGTAAAAAAATACGTTTGGGGGGTGATTTTGTTTTGTGGGAATAATTAAAAAATGTAATTGGTTAACCCACAAAAAATTGAAAAGAAATTGAAAGATAAGTGACCAGACAAGAATTTCATTTGTGTTTCAGAAATCTCAGGGATGTTGGCGTGCATGGGGCTTGAATTAGTGGACTGTACCCTATGGGTGCAGTGCCCCAATTCAAGGAAAATTCTCCGCCAGCCGGAGGCGCACAAAAAGTGCCCCCCACAGATTCTTTCAAAAAGAGGGGTTTGTTTGGGCCAGGAAATGGTGGAATTGTACCAGTATGGCCCGGGATCATCTCTGTAGATTCAGGGTCACCCATCTGGGGGCAAAGCAGACAAAAATGTGATTGGAAATTTGTCAGAAAAGCCGCAGAAGGTGAGAAATGTCATTTGAAAAATGGCCACTGAGAAGAATTGGGAACATTGACTTTTTGGGGGGGAGTTTGTTTTTTTGGGGAGGTGAGTTTGTTTTTGGCGGATAATTAAAAAATTCATTGGTTAACCTACTAAAAATTGAAAATCAAATGAAATCTGAAGGACCAAACAACACATTGTTTTTTGTTCGAGGGGCCTCAGGGACTTCAGTTGCCTGCCATGGGCTCCAAACTTGGTTGATTTTACACTATTTTCAAGGGAGCTTGAATAAGTTCAGTGCACCCTTAGTATGAAGCAGCCGGAATCGGGTCACAACCTTTCCCCCAGGTTTTGGTCTGCAGCAATCTGTTCAAAATAAGCGAGGCTCGACTGTATAAATCGTGAAACAAGGACTCTCCTAACTGTTGAATAGTAAATCCATCACGGGCAAATGTGACCTTTTGAACCCCGGCGTGAATGGGTAATGAGTTTTACATGAGCGAAGATAGGGATATCAGATGCCAAATAACTGTGTGGAAGGCTAAAATCATCTCCATCTTCACGTATGTGCTTTACAAAAACGCACAAATTTGGGGCGATAGTTTGAAAGCCATAGCACCACGAAGTATAAGTGTTCATAAGATGATTTTTTCTTTTTGTTTTTCAAAGTTCATTTTTATGGGATATATTTTTGCAAAGTTCGTTTTGCGAGATACTTTTTAGAAATATTGTATTTTTGGAAATAAATCATTTTTTCCAGATAAAGTTCGTTTTATGCGGTATAAAACGAACTTGAAAATACATAGGCCTTACCTCGTAAAACCGAGCTTGAAAAAGTGTATCTCATAACAACAACCTTAAAAAATGGTAAACATCCTTCACATTTTTTGAAATTGGCATCCGTGGGCTTTCATAATAGTCCAGGTCACGGAAAAAGGAAAACAAAAGCCGACCTACATGTACATGTACAATGTGCATGTACAGTACATTAGTTCAGGTAGCGCACGGAAGCCGCAGCCGTAGTCTCCAGCCGTATGGAAAATTTGGACATGGCTTACTCAGGTCTTTGTTAGTGGACAGTACGGTGGGGACAGGGAACTCTTGATCAGGGAACCCGTCTAGAGGAACGAATAATGCGACCTCTGTGGTCCACATGTGCACATAACCGTGTATTTAATTGTATGCGCAGATCCAAACAAAAAATAGTTCTCCCAACACCGCAATTTGAAACCTTCTAATTAAAACAAAATTAGTTTAGAAAAATATTCCATTCATTGAAGTGTTCATGGTTACTGAAATTATTTGATGGCTGCTATGTTAACTTGAACTTAAAACATTAGAGTTAAAGGTCATCAACAGTAAGCGGAAGAATATGATCTACAAGAAATCTCAACAAAAGCCCCGTTAATGTTAAAGAATAAAGATGTCTGCCAGCTTGTTGTGGTTAATGTGTTGATAGGCATGGTGTGTAAGATCGTGTGCTTGCTGCAGATTTTTAAAGAATATTGACTTTAAATAAGTTCTTGATTCATATTCAAGGCACCAAATCCTCGGAAATAAGGCTTTCAGAGTTATGCATTGCTGGTTTTTGCTTCTTGACCTCTGGGATCTGTGGCACTAAACATTGTAACAGTACACAGGTAGGTAAGCTGGTAGTATTTTAGCCTAGGCCAGATCTATTCTAAGCATGGTAAGCAATTGTAGTGACATTGCGATGGCGGTATTCTCTCAACTCCAGGGCTTACTGTTTTCATGGTTTTACTACTTCAGCCTCACTAGGCCAAGAACGTCATGGAGTTGGGTCCCATGCACACCACGCAACGTGCTCAAGCAATTATGGGCCTAGTTGCTAGGTCCAGAAATTTGCCACCTACATGTAAAACTAATCCATTGGCATTATTGTTTTCACAGTAGGCCTAAGTGACGAAATAAGAGACCTGGCGACTATACTGTCTCACAGTCGCCAGGTCCCTAGCCATACATGTTGGATTTTAATTGCCTGGCCCTTCATTAAAATCAGTCCATGTCGTGCATGGTCTAACATGCCTAATGTCTAAGTAGGCCCTAACATGAACTAACCATAGCAAGGAAAATCAACTGATGTCTGACATTAGCATGTTTAGGCCTACATGTGTCAGGCACATAGGCTTGGACCCCATAGACTGTGTGTGCAGTTAGTTTGTGTATTCGCGCATGCGCAAAAGTGACCTATAGTTGTCGGCCTGAAAAATTATTCTAGCAGATGACGCATATCTGTGGTGACCCTTGTGAGGGATTTGTCTTGCCATTTCTCTTAAAGACATTGTGTGTTAATTGCCAAGAATTTATCAAATGGTGATTTTGATTGCTTCTGTGTTGAGACAGACCTCCAGAAAGAATCAAGGAAGTGGAAAGTGTATGTTTAATGATAAAGGATAATTTGGAAAAAAATTAATGTTTTACCTACCTTTGTAGGCCCTATTGGTCGTGCTTTTAAGCCCCAATAAGCGTCAACAAGTGACAACATACACGAGTAGCATCAACAAACAGACCTGCCAACTAGTACGATTTAGCCGCATCTCCCATTGGAAATTCTTGAAAATATGATTGTACGGTTTCTCCCCCATAAATTATGGGTTTGATATGCCTGAAAAAAAACAATCGCAGTTCAATGCTTGCAGTGTACATTATGCTAGAAAAAAAACGGCTGCGAATATATACATGTACACTATGTGTTTGCTCACATACAGTGTATGTACATGTACGTACAGGGTATGCACGTGCATGTACAAACCTTGTGTGTAAACCGCATTCGGCACCCACTCGAGCATAATGTTGTGATAGGCTGCGCATGAAATATCAATATTCATGTATGTATTAGTTAGACTCTTTAAAGTCGCTTGTGCATCAATGGAAAAAGTGACAAACAATCTCCATTGTTCTATGCAGCACACATTTCCCGCCATCATAAATATGGAAATTGGGAAAAAAAGTGTGTTATATATTATTGCACGGCTTTTACATACTCAAACAATTGTTGGAAATACATATAGACTCATCAACATATCAGTGCAACACTACTTTATGAATTGTCTAAAGAGGGTCCAATTTGGATGCAATCTTTGACAAGACCGATCCTCAAGTTAAAAATCTGCGGAAATAAACAAGGATGGAGACATTTTATGGCCGGCCAGCAGGCAGGTGACAAAATCCACGCCAGGAAATTTCAAAAGCCTGGACATGCGATGTGCATTTCAAGATTTCAAAGTTTGAAAACTTGGTCAAGTCAGGTGGAAATAGGGCCATATCACTTTTAACCTCAATAATGGATTTCTCATGTGATTATTTTTATGTGAGAAGAAGAGTTGACCGAATCTAGTCCAAGCTTTGCATCCTTTCTCCATGTTCCGAGTTACTTGGACTGGAGTAGACCCAATCCAGACAAGCGGTCAAAACAATCACCTGGAGGAATATGCTCATTTTTTGCAAAATATGATTTTTAAATGAAAAATATGACATCTGAAGTTTCAGAATATAGTTTTGTGATCAAGCGGTTGGCAGGTCTGAACAAAGTGTCAACAACTTGAAAATACCCTTTACAGATTTAAATGTGGTTTTATCATATCTTAGAGACGCTAACACCTGCTACTGTGTAAGAGAAACAGTTAATTTGCTTCCAGATTCTCGCCTGTTGAAATGAACATTTTTCATGATGTATGGAGGCCGCCATCTTTCTTTCCTCTGCTATACACATGAAAACAAGATGGCAGCTGGTCGTGTTGCACGAGCAGGCCGGACTTTGTCACTCCAATTTCCACACTCACACAAATACATGTATCATTGCAGATAAATTGAACATGATGATATGTTGGAGCCTGTTATAAATATGAAATTTTTGCTTAAGTATGCTTGAATAACTTATTGACACTTTATTGACGCTCGTTGATGCTTGTTGATGCTAAATAGCATTACCCTCGGTGGGAGAAACATGTAACACTCATGTTCATGTACATGTGATTGTGCTATTTAGTGTCAACACACACAATTAGCGTCATTAGAGCATTGATGTATGATGACTATAGCATCATTATTATATTGACGTCATGTCTTTTTTATGGCTCCCAACTGCCATGATGACATGTTCCACAAGATCCTGCACATGGGTTTGCAATCATGGCTGTCTGTTTATAGGTTGGGGTACAAAAGCATTTTTAACCTCAAACCTAAATGTTGTCAATCTAATTTATCAAATGCATAATCCTATTTTAAGTAATGTTCCTCAATTTAATGGCCAGATATATTCAGTACTTAAGTTATGTGAACATGTTTGGTTACATCGTAAAGAATGACAGCACTGAAATGAATGTTTCATCCTTACCTCTCAAAAACAGTAAGCAGCTGTACCACACAGGTACATGTCACCCCATACAACATGCAGCTACATGTACATGAAATGAATTTGGGGGGATTGTATGGCTGTTGCATGAACTGTAGGGTGCTGTGCTGGTTTATTTGTAAATCATTTTGAAAGTCAGCTGTAAGAAATGTGTGTGTAACAACTTTATTGTCACATGTACACAAGTTCCAAGCTGGAGGGCTTCTAAGCTTAACAAGTATACCCGTAGCAAATACATGTACTGGAAATACAGATTTTTCTAAGTCGATACTTTCTCAGTCATATCACTGATGCACTGATAAAATTGTCCAGGATTGTGTATCATTAAAACTCTTAGATACTATAAATATAAATTCATAAATAATATCATGGCTCTGAAGAAATGGTTCCTTACCAACTGCAGTACTAGCAGAATTAGATGGATTGTTTTCTTTTTTTCTTGTGTAACCTGATAAAAATTTCTGCCAATGATTCTTATGTCCTCGAAAATCAATCACCCATACACACTGTACCTTGAGTCGCATGGAAACTGTTGACATGACATGCCACAGAAATGAGGGGTTGGGATAATTACATTATCAAACTTAACGTTAGGCAGGTATCCCCAAAAAGGCATGATCATCATGATAATTGGCTTTCTCGGTTTTGAATTCAATCGTAAGATGCACATGAATCTCTTACACAAAATTGGAATTCATCATACATTAAATGACATGAAAATTTTGCCCCACGAAGGTACCGGAATGTTTGAGAGGTTCATTGCTTGTTTATTAGTGGAAAGGAAATGTTTAGCTAACAACAACATAAAATCTTAGAAAAATGATAATTCGTTAACGAAACTATACACCCTTAGAATTTACAAAGAGACAGAATATAACCACAGAAACACACCACCGCTGAGCGAGTTGATTTTGATTACGTATATCATGTGAAGGCCTGGTATGACCCCAAGACCTGAAAACATTCGTTACCTTGAAATTTTGATAACGTGATTTTTAAGTTGTTCCCCCTGAGGTTTGGGCTGTCAAGAATTTACTGTGTTTTATTGCACACTTAGATACTTAGAAATAAAAAGTTTAAGTTGCAAAGTAGTCCCGTGCAATTCTAGTTCTTGAATGCACTCCACTGAGCCTTCCTGTGCAGTGTTGGATCCAGCAGCTTGGCAGTAGAGTCAGTGGGTGGGGACGTGGTGGAAACTACTTGACTAATATGTTTTTGTAATTATGGGTACCCAGGTTACCACCTGTTACAGGAATTGGCTACCCTGTTCCCATACTACCTATAAATGCACACTATCAGGTGGAATCTTAGTGAGTTGTGAGCCATACCCGATAAATGAGATTCAGTCCTAGGTTTTGACACCTTACATGTTCTGGTGCATGCATTTACTTATTTCAGCGATTGGGGTTAGTTTTTCTCAGTCGGTGGAAATCAGTGAAGTTTTAGAGGACGGTGAAACAGCATACATGTATTATCAATTTTATTTTACACTTCAAGTAACAAAAAAAATCACAGATATAAAAACCATATTGCAGATATCCCACTATTTTGATTTTTTTAAAAGAATGTTGTGTTTTGCAGTTATCCCAGTATTTATATTTTTTTTAATGTTGGCAGTTGCGTTTTTTTGGGGATAAACAATACCGGATTGTGACAATAGAATCCCATTTAGAATGCAAAACTTCATTACTCTTCTTGTAAAAGTCCAATGTATCACAGCCCAGGATATAACTTTTCTCTGACTTACTAGTACCTTTTAACTGCATGATAACTAGTCTTGTAAATCAGACTTAGACAACGACATTCAATACACGCCACTATAACGAACACAACAGGGTCCAAACAAGTTGTTGGGCATAGCAGTCATTATGTGTACAGTGTAGCTTTTTTTGGTTGCTGATGCACATCTTTCCATCTCTAACCTTGTTAAATGTGCTTACATGTATGTGAGAAACAAGTTGGAAATAACACAAAAAGTCTTGCATTTTGTTCAATGAATGTTCCTTTTGATTCATATTTCACCTTTTGGTTGTTCTCACTGGAAGACCAATCGTGAAGTGAAATCAAGTTGAAAATCAGCAATATGATAAATCCTGCATGTTGTTTAGAATGGACTCTTTAGCTTCAGTACTTTACCTTTCTTGTAGTCTTCATGTACTCAGTACTACTCCATGTAATCAAGTAACAAAGTTATGGCTCTGTGATGAGAACCTGTGATTATCGTGATCAGTACACACATGTCCAGTTTACTTTCTAGTGCAGCACAGTGGTGTCCATAGATACATGTACATGTATAGAGGTTGTACTTTTGATGTGTTCCACTAACGTATGCATACAGGCACAAGCTTTACTGCTGTTTTTATATCTGGTAGAGAATGTTAAACAATGGATTTTCATTTTAGGCTGCACTAATACATGTTAATAGCCAATTAATGGCAATGTGCACAATTTGTAAAACTTCAAAAATGGGATGGTCAAATTATCTTTGATAGTTTATTGTAATGTACATGTAAGTACGTGTTAAATATACATATGTAATAGTGTCAGACAATCTGAAATCTTGTCCCCAGAATGCTGTCATTTTCAAGAAAATAGAAATTGTATAGTTTTTCCAATGATCATCTGGATGGACAATCATTGGAAAGTACATTTTGTTTAAATAATGCAACCTTTTTCAGGAGCAGCAAAAATGTGTGATGAGTTAGCTGTTGGAGGGATCTATATTAACAGGTAAAATAAAAGCTGCCAACATGCCTACAGTATGCCCAAATGCAACCATAATTAATAGGCTAAAGGAGAATTTGGATTGGTTTGAAATTAAAGTTTCTTTATGAAAAAGGAGTTTACCTCATAAGAATACATCACTGTCTCACTATCACCCTTACTATAAAGATATGGCCCAAACTGAACAGCACTTGTGCAACATGGTTGCTCCTTTTCAATTTCATGGTGAAACCTGCTTTCTCAAACAAAATCTGCAATTTTGAGATATTTAACCTCCCATTTTTACAGTCAATAACCCTCCTGCCCAAATGCAAGAGTAGTGACCACCTTTGTTGATTTGTAAAGTGTTTATTATGTGCACTGAAGTGTGTGTGGATGGTTTTTACCGCAGTACATGTGACAAACCATGACTGTGAGGTCGATCATGCAGTGACTTGGAGTGTTTATTCCACAAATTCTCAACGTTGCATTATGGAAGAAAGAGACACAAATTTGAAGGTAAATTTGCTGACCACTGACATTTACTGGAAGCTGTGGAAAAATGCTCTTTTGTAGGGCCATAATTGATCTGCAGATCGACCTTGCTGTGCATTATCCTGGCACTCTGGGAATGTCCTGTGATTCATGAATTTTTGCAAGACAAATTGCACATGCCATGCATGGAAGCTTAAAAATAAATAGCTTTTATTCTTGATTTTTTCCAAAACAGTGAACTCAACAAATGAAATAAGTACATAGAATGATACCCAAAGTAAACAACAAACCCCCAAATCAGCCAATTTTGAAAAATTGCAGTTTGTGCAGATTGTGTACACTACTTCACTAGTTCAAAGTTTGTTTACAAAAGTTGTTAGTAGCTTTGGTTGAATTTAAAAGCGAGAAGTACCAGGGGTAATGGGTTAAAAGCCATTTGTGACCAACTCTGCAAAAAAGGTGTGTTAAGTCCGGCAATGCAAAAATGTGTAATGACCCATTCCATGTACCGAGGGTGAAAATATTTGGAAATATTTTGGGGCCAATTGCTTGACCAGAAAGCCTCTGTTGCTGAGGAAAACCAAGAGATTGTCTAATGTAAGTTTAATGTTTCTGTTTGTTATGTTTAACCCTAACTATCCCAAACCAAGTCCCAAGTCAGCACTCTCGGGACTGAAGAAATTATGATGACTTACGCGAAGGCCGACTTGTGTTGTAAGTTGCCATTTTGCCGACTTACACGTACACTCGGCATATATTTCCTATGTACATTATGATTCCTTGCACTAATTCAGTGGCTTTCATTTACCCTGGTACGATGTTCATTTCTACCTCCATGGTCAATCCCAGCAAATTCGTTCTCGATTATTATCCTGCAAATTCGATAATTGATCATGTGCCCTTAAGAACGAAGCAAGGACGGTAAGCCACTTGCCTATCACATCACGACTCGACAGTGCAATAGGTACATGTACGTGATACCGTTAGGGTATAGAAAACATGTACACTCATCCACACATGCGCATTGGTTAAGTTCATTCCATATATTCAGGATACCAGACCCGATGATTCTGACTACCTGACGAATCATTATCAAGGGTCGTCCGTGAATCTTTGGGCAGGGAACCAGACTATGTTCAATAAGGCGACCCCCCAAATGGACAGAGCGCATGCGTGTAGCACAAGAGGGGTTACTGGTATTGATGTACTCATGCTGGCCGCGCGTGCATGGGACTTGTCACTTGACACTTCTTGGCAACCCCGGCAAAGGAAACCAATACCGAAGCACAATTTTTTTAATGCCGACTTGCACAAAGGAATTTGGATGGTTTTGCGGAAAAGGGGCCATGAAAAACATGCCGACAAATACGAAAGGACGACTTACAAATGCCCACTGAGAAATGAAATTTTCAATGGAAATGCATTACAGACGATGGGGTCGTTTGTCAAACGGCCGACTTGGACAATATGACGAGTTACGCGATGTTGACTTAGAGTTTACTGTACATGTACCTGTTGGATTTTTTGAGGTTCAGTGTGATTTCTAGTGCAGGAGCCTAGGGGGTTACAGTTGAAGGGCATTATCTCAAAAAGCAGGTGTGATAAAATGAAATTATATAAATGTGCAAATGGCAAATAACTCCAAAACGCAAAATGCCACTGGGATGAATTATATATCAAATGAAAGCTTAGGATGTGAGCAGTTTGATTATATATGTGTAACTCAAATTAAAAAAAGTGACAGCATATACCTTTTTGCAGAGCTGGTCACATTTTTCCAAGCTTTATTGCTAGTACATTTATACGTGTATGTATGGTACAGTAATGGGGAGTTTTTTAATCATGCACAATTTCTGGACAATTTTATCTTGGTATTGGCGATATCACTGGAAAAAATCAACTATGAAATAAAAATAAGTACATGTATTCACCAGCACTATTGTGCATGTGCCCACAAACAATATGCCTATTGACCACACTGCGTGTTCACTCATGTTCATCACAAGTAACATTTTCCTTAACATTCCAGTCATCATCATCAGTCTAAAGTACAGTGTATATTGCATTTATATGAAGCCAACCTTTAATGTTTGGAAAAAGTGTACAGAAAACTCAGGAACCAAGGAGAATGTTTGGTAAACAATTGTTCTGCACAGCAACATTTTTACTGTACCTGATACATGCATGCGTGTATGGTGACATGGTTGGGCAAACATTAGACCTGTAAACATGGCAGTTACACTGTACAAAACACCCCACTTTGAATGCATGTTTCAACATTAAATTCTACAGTGAAGTGTTATGCTCAGTTGAGATACATGTATATGTAATTGTGAAAACACATGTATGTTACTGTCATGTTCTAATGAATTTAATTTGTACACGTACATTTAAGTAACTGTACTTTAAGAGTATAAAAATATGTATATTAGGCAGTTTAGGATAGACTTGCTTGTCTTTGACTACGTTAAGTTGAAAGTAGCACAGGTATGGAAGTCAGTGCAGCCACTTCCAGAGTAACCTCCAGTGTTGAGCTACATTATACATGTATAGCTGAATAGTCATTTGTGGCCACATGAAGATTTGTTCGAAGATCACATAGTTGACTGCAAGATATGAAAAGTCACTGACAGAGTCTGAAGTTTTGACGTGCAAGTATTTATTTCTGATGGATTGTTTGATATTTTTGTCCTTTTTTCTCCTTTTTTCACCTTATTTTCCTGTGTTGACAATTTACAAAATTTCAGGCAACCTCCAAAAAAGCAGCCTTCAGAGAAGCTACACGTATAGAATTTTTTCCTTCACCTAAAATAAATTAACATATGAGTGAGGTTTGATTGTAAGGTTGTCATGGTTAATACATGTACCTTTATAGAAAATAAATGTAGTATATCTGTGCTACAACTCAATGATGCCTTTTGTCAAGGTACAAATCACTGCCAAACATGCAGAAATAATGTAATGCATGTAAGTAGCAATGCACCGTACATCGTACATGGAGGATGGTACAGTATTTGCTGCATTGACTTGAAAACTACTGTTTTCTTTTTGTCAGCTATAAATGAGCTGGAGCTTTTTATTTCATTTAGAAAAATTCAATATTACAATTTTTCATTCCTTCAAAAGTGGATGTCACCAAAATGATTTTAAAAATCTTTCTTTGCATTTTAGACAGGCATAAGAGTCAAGATGCAGAACTCTGTACCAAGGATGCCTAGTATGGGACCATCTGACAAAGAATTGAATGACCTATTGGATTTCAGTGCTGTAAGTTTATTGGTTTGAAGCTTGTCAGTGTACATGTACCATGCAAAGTTGATTTCATTGTATCTAAAAGGCTATACATATAAATATTTTGTTGGTATATCACTACAGACATTACCTAGTGGATAGTAGGGATTTCCCTTCTCATGTCACAAGGTTTAAAAACAAATTACAGCATAGCTACTGACACATGTATTCAGTTCTTGTAAACACATACATGTACATGTATACATGCATACATGTATACAGGGGTGAGATTTGCCCTGATTTTGCTGGATTTTTGGATAAATGCATTCAGGACTTAAAGATTTTTCTCCTTGGCATGGCATTGCCAGAACTACGAGTTGTGTTTTCCAAATTTTGCACAAACGTGAAAGCAGGATAGTGCGCGCACTCTTGTGTTTAATTTTACTCCAGCTGAAATGTAATAATATACTACTGAACAGTGGGGGTATATGGTATTGAACTGTAAGAGCTCGGCTCAGCTTCTAACTGTACATGTGCTATGCATTGTTACTGGTCGCATTTACAAAAAACTCAGGCGCTATTTGATGTTTGTTACATTATCAATTTTAGAGGAGATCTTTGACTTGATAAAGGCTTGAAAAACCCATAAAAAGTCAGGAAGGAAAAGAGGCAGCAAAGGGGAAGACAATTATTAGACCAAGAAAAAAGCTCTGCGTACGATTACTTACCTCTCAAAAATAGGGTTGGTAGGCCAGAAATTATTTTTGTGCTATTGAATGGGGATAAAAAAAATCAAAATATTGCCGCAAAGTAATGAAAATTTGCCTTAATCAATGTAAAAATACAAACAGTCAAAAAGTCTTAAAGAATTATGAACACACACTCTGCACAACCCTGGTCAGGTAATCGTGACAGGAAACTGAAGAACAATCTCTGTTTGTAGCATGGTAAATCTGCTTGTTGCATTTAGAGGGGCAGGCGATGAGCCTTGTCTTGCAGCAGGAAATTTGGCGGAAACACGCTTGTTTCAAGTACAAGCACGGTAAGAGCAATAGAACCTCAAACCAAATTCATGAGCACAAAAAATACATGTACGTACATAGACAAGAGATCAAGTTCTGTGAATTAAATTGCAGAAATCTTCTTGAAACACTGTTGTTTTTCGACATGGAGCTGTAGAGCTGTGTGTGTGTCGTGTAGTGTACAGTTCGTGTAGTACAATGATGCTATATTCTGGCTCGGTCACAGACTGGTTGCAAAATTTTTCCATCATGCCTTCTATGGCAATGGTGCAGCATTGTGGGAACCAGCGTAGCATTGCTGCAATGTATTGCACATTGACACCTTGTCACCACCGCCAAAGTGAAATGTGAAGGGAATTTGTGATAATAATGGAAGTTTCTTTTGACAAGTTGCGAACTGAAGTAGAAAAACATATAAATACATGCATTTTGGCATGGAAAATGTTGAGAGGTGTTTTGTGAAAAAGAAAAAAACAGGACTTTTAAAATTTGCTGTTCAAACTTGTAGATAAAAATTTAAGGGTCAGAAAACCAGAAGCAGGATTTTTTTCGCCTAATTAGAAATAAATTTTAAAAATTCAACAAGCGAGGATACTAAAAGGTAGTTGTTAAAATGGAGGATTTAGGGACATACTTAAGGAGGAACATTTTTTTCCGGATTTTTCAGTTTCCTCAAATCTCATCCCTGATGTATAGTGTTAATGGAATATGAATTTTCAGGGCTATACTGAATATCCAAATATTAGATTGATTATTTAATATTTGAATATTTGGATGCAAAATTCATGAAAAAGGAAGGGAGAAAATTTATTTTTTAAACAAAAATTGCATTCTGTAGGTTTATTTCAAGGTGATTTCAGATTCTTAAAGGCAGCTGATATCCCCAACAGCAAAATAATGATTTCACCCTGGAGTGGAAATAGATTTGTAGCAAATATAAGTCATGAATGTACACATCAGCATTCTTTGTAATGATTAGATATTGATGCAAACTGCATTGAATGAAGTTATGAAACCTTCATGATATTTCAACTGAAATTTGAGTGATTGAAGGTTCAGTGAGGGAGATGGCTGCCCCAGACAAAATTGAGAATTGGCCATGTCAATATGGTAGTCTCTTCGTGACCACAAATTGTACATATAGCATAGGAGACATTTTTATTCTAACAATATTTTTCACAAATCATAATTAGAATAATTTTTATATTATTATTGCAAGTTGTCACTAAATAAAAATTATACAGACACTGATGATCATGCAGTCACATCTGGATTGTTCCATTGATCCCAAGCAAGGGTACTAACAGAAATGTGGACCACAAATCGGAATTTTTTTTGTGGGGGGGGTAATCTCAACCATAGTTTAAATGATTAGCTTCGTGTTGGCAGGTCTGTAGTGATTGATTCCTGTCGAAAAAATTGAAATCATATTACAAAATGACATAAAGTTTCCTTATTGTTAACAAATCGCATGCTACGTGCGGTACACTTACAGTACATGTGGACTGGTTGCCATTGCTAAATTGAGACTATGAATGATACCTTAGATGGGGCAGGAAGTCATGCGAACCATCCTGTATCAGTGGAGTAACAGTGATACATGTAACTGACCAAAGCTGTCAATGTTAAGTCGGCAAGGGTTGTTGGAAACCATCAAATCTATCAATATTTTTATGAGTATTTTTTTTGTAGTCAGTAGGCATAACACAAAGCAAGATTTTTCACATCAGTCAGTTGCTTGCATCATAGCATTGGCTGGTCTACGTGTACATGGCTGCCCAATTATTTGATTTGAATCAGCCCTATGAATTTTCCTTGGGAACTTTTTTGTGCAACTTTCTACTCGTCTTGAATGTAAGAAAACTACCATACATCTCTCTGGTTACTCTTGGTGAAAAGGGAACTTTTAATATTTGAAATTACTAACAAATGAGGGCACTATTGCTGTGGTCACAAAATTGGTCATTTTGGGGGTTTTCTGTTGAAGTCAGAGTCACATATTGAAATGTGGTGTCACCTTCGACTTTGGTATTCTTTTTGGCCTCAGTTTATTGTCAGTTCAATTTCAAAAGTCAGTAAGTTTAACAATAAATCTTGCTTTAAATAGTTTTGAAATTTTCGATAGCTTTGCTGATTGCTGTAGACACAATATTTTTTTGCTATGTGAAATTATGAATATGCAGTTAAGAGGCTGTAGAAAGTCATGAATGATAATGCTAATAGAAGAAATGTTTTTACGCATACAAGTAGGTGTTTTTAATCATTCACAAGATCTTTTCAGGACAGTAGTGATTACATGTATCAGTACTAAGTCGTGTAGTTACCATCAGAGCCTTGTAGTCTTTGCAATGAGATAAATGTTCTGTTGTGTTAAAAATTGACATTTTTAAACTTGATATTCTGAATTTGATGAAATATTTTGTGGAAATGTTAAGTTACAGTATGCATATTTGTCTATTTAATTTGTGTAAAGTTTCTCTCCACATTGCATTAGTTTGCACTGCACTTTTTTGCATTAGATTAATTGAAATATTGGTTTAATAAACATTGTAATGAGTATTTTTTTATTGTTTTTGCCTCAACTTGTTATGAAGAATGAATTTACATCGGG
The DNA here is from genome assembly GCF_054643075.1 of Acanthaster planci. NCBI lineage: Eukaryota > Metazoa > Echinodermata > Asteroidea > Valvatida > Acanthasteridae > Acanthaster > Acanthaster planci. Next base: position 14,205,229 of record NC_141784.1, read on the forward strand.
AATAAAATAAAAAGTAATTTTTAGCAGTGTGTAAAGAAGGCATAAAAAAGCCAAATAGTCTTACCAGGTCAGAGGAAGCTTTTCTGATTATGTTAATTTTAAATGTCTGAGTCTATGTCAACTCTCATTTCATACCAATTACCCTTACAAAAACACGGTATGAGTATGGTGGGGATATGAAAGTGCTGCAGGCAATCTGGTGATGATGCTTCAACCAGTCACAGGGTTCACTTGCATTCCTCTTACCAGGTCACAAGGAGTGCTAGTCGACTCAGGTCAAGAGAGTTCATCTGCATTTAACCCATACAGTTGTTTATTAAAAGTAAGACTATAAAAAGAAAACATATGTACATTAATTCCATTGAAAGTTAATGCACATTGGTTTTAAAATTTAGAAATGATGGGTATAATGCATGTATTAAACAGAATTTACTGTACAGTGTACATGTATGTAGAAATATAAGGAGCATGATACATGTACATGTATGTACATGTACATAATTATGTACATATACATGTATGCTCATCCTTCCCAAAATTCTTCATCATAAATGTAGTGTACAGTCATTCTTGAGGAGTACAATTGTTTCAATCAGAAATAAACCTAAAGCATAACTGCTATGTACTTACAGTCTTGCTTGATTTTGATGGACTCAGTAAATCTGGGCCATCTTTACTGATACACACAATGACTTTAAAGAATGGCTATCATTTTACTGCACTATAAAATAAATGTATACATGTACATGTACATGTATATGTAGAACGTTGTAGACCATTATGTAGACATACATGTACATGTATGTGTCCATGTATGCATCTATTCCATAAATCATGTGTAAAGATGTAAATGCACAATAGTGTCTTAAAGTCACCTGTTCATGATTTGCTTGTATGTCAGCCATTGTGGTTAATGGGATTGCAGATTTTATCATTCATATGGTAAATCCATTATCCGTCATTAATAAGCCATATATGTGCATATAAGATGCATCAATGCAGACTTTACATTTGAGGCTGTGATGTTGCTTGTGATATTTTTTTATGCTAGTACTGGAATTTTCATTTTTTTCTGATAATGTACTGCTATGTATATATACAACGCTACATATATATGTTGCTGTATACACTTACCTACATGTACAAAACCTGTAGACCTTTTCTTAAGCAGTTGCTTTGTTCTACCACAGTTTACTTTTTAACAAATGTCGGTTTATTATTGAATAAGGCATTGTGGGATTACAGCTAAAGGAATAGGTACATGTATGTTATGGGTTGGTTTTAACTAAGGTGTTAAACCCACCAGGGGTCTGGAGATGATAATGGACTGAGCTTAAGGTGAGCTCCATTGTAATAATACATAGAAGATGCACCTTTATGTATGGGGGAGTTGAGTAGGACTACATGTATAGTCCTTATGGCTTAACTTGTTTCCCAAGTAACAAAAAGGGCTTTATGGTTATTCTCAGATACAGGAGGCAGAGACAGGAACATTACATGTATATGTACCTGTAGTATCCATATGATAAACACACACTAAAGCCACTATTTTTACTGGTGCCGAAATTGGCCAAATAGAATGCCAAGTTTAGTACCTTTTTATAGATGCGTACTGGTACATATGTTGTACATGTCCTATATGGATGCGTAGTTAAGAAACAAGGCATTTCAGTCCTTATCATCAGTCTTAAATATGTTTCTTTTACTTAAAGCAAATTTTCCACGTCCTGTAAAGATTCACAGAAAACGCAGGAGCTGGGGGGGAGGAAGATATTTGTTAAATACCTGAACTGCTCAGTATAGCAGTATTCATTCAGTATAACAGGATTGTCATGTACACATACGATGAAGCTTGTGTGAGTGCTTTTTTCTTTTCAGTCATGGCAGCTCGGAAGCCGTCTTTAAAAAGCTGAATCGTATTATGTCACAGATCATTGCCATATGAAGGTGTTTTTAGTTGAATTGATAATTTTTAAGAGAAAGATGTCAACATTGGTTCTTTGTGCCATACTTGCGCCTGCATGACTTGGAAGATCCTCAGGGTTTGCCAGCTAAATGTAAAGTAGAAGGGTGTTATTAGTAAGTGAAGAGATGTTTTGGAATATTCATTATAAGAACTGCATTTTTTATGTACTATAAATGATAAGGCGCTGATGAATTACTGTACATTACATGTAACGGTACTTGTCCAATCAATTTATTTTGTATCTATTTTGCTATATTTGATACCTGTAGATGTTTTCACCTCCAACCGGGACTGGTGGCAAGCCAGGAGGTACGAGCACTGTACCCATGAGCCACTGTGGGCCAGGAACAGTCCGACCAGTACGACCTGCAGGAACAGTACGTTCAGCAGGACCAGGTGTACCCCCAAGTCCAACTGGGCCAGCGGGTCAAGCATCTACCTATAAAGCAGGTGAGATATCTCTTGTGCTTTTTTGGCTCAGTCTTTGGGAATTCATAAAGCACAGTGTTGTATTTGGTCTTTCCGTTAGTGTAGCCTCACATGCAGTGTTGTATTCAAGTCCATCACAAGTCCTTTTACAATTCCCTTCTCTGGGCCAATCATAAGTAACAGGGTGAACAATGACAAAAGAATGCTTTCGTCACAGTTCGTTTGAATAGCTTGTGAATTTGCTTAAGACGGAAAGACTTGTGATAGGGACTTGTGATGGACTGGAATACAACACTGATTACATGTACTCCATTTATCTGATACAAAACAGTGAATGGATACCTCATTAATATAAATTCCATCTGATACCCGTCTCAGTTGTTAATGTCTTCATATTCAAGAAACTGGGTAGATTGGTACAGTTAAAAAATATGACTGACAATATTATCGGTTTTTTGCATTCCCACCCCATTGGAGGGAAGCTGGTGAGTTTTTTGCTTCAGGCAATGAAAAAGATAGACATGTAAAAGACTGCGTGTGCATGCGTACATGGATTGGTACATTTGTATGTACGGGAATACATGTAAACATGCAGTTATGCAACAACAGGATATCTTGTCAAGAAAATGTTACTATTGTATAGTAAATGGTCTTGGATTGAGAAATCTGAAGGACTAGAGGGATCCCAATACGACGCTTTTAGCGTCCATCTGCGCACTTCCGCGTTTGAAAACGAGGCTGTATGTGTCAGCTTCAATTCTTAATACGATCAGATGATGGAAAGTAAAGAGTTAAGACACAAAATACATAAAGGTATGTTAAATTCAGACTGTCAGGCTGCAAATTTTTGTGGAAGGGTCTTTCAGGATGACTTGACACGTAAAATCAAAAGAAAAAATAACAACAATTGTGCATTGGGTGTGGTTTAAACTGAAGTGACGTCACACTTACGAAGTTCAACACAGAGCGCCTGCCGTGTCAAATTACGAACACCACCCCTTTCATTTCGGTTGATACAAGTGTCTGGTATAATTGGAGCTCAAAAAAGCTGAAAGCGCAAGTTCTAGCACCATTGAACCAAAGTGTTTGTGTTAAGTACTGCCACTTTTAGGTGGTTATTTTTTGGCCAAAATGGGCATGGCCATCAAATTCAAGTTTATAATGATTGCTCCCTATATGCCACTGTTTTTATTGTGTCAGAGCAATTTGAAGGATAATGACCTTAAGTCAGATAGGGGTTACTACACTGTATGTGTATACCGTATAGAGAACCTAAGTGTGACATCACTGTGAACCAGAAAGTGCATAAAGTAGGAGCATGTCCTGGTTCAAGTGCTAGTTCTCACGCTATTAGAAATATCTTTTACATACATAATTTTGCACATGACGTATCCACTTTGGTATTTTATAGATGCTGACAATGCACTGTGTGGAGGACATGTAACACTTTTCTGGCATAATCTCACAGATCCTTGTGAAAGAAATCTTGAGAAGTTGTACCTCACATTTATATTAGTCTGAACATGGATGGATAGTTGTTTTTCTCACATTTCTGTTTTACTGACCTTTTGTGGTTGGGGCACGAGTTTAAAATCTCCCTGGCTTTCACACTGCTGCTGCCATACAATAATTCACACTGTGGCTGCATGCAATACTGTAGGCTTCGTCTGCAACGTTGTAGGCTCCCTGGAATTTGAGTGCCATTATACATGTACCTTGTCTTTAGATGCAAACCAGCGTCAATTAAACTTCTGATACTTTCATCAGTTAGATTTTGTGCCTCATCAAACCCCCCATTCTTGGATTAAAATTACAAACAATTTATTGCTGTTGTAGTTCTATTATTGCATCAGAAATGTATTGTGATAAATCTTACAGTACTCCGTAGTATTACCAACATGTACGTGTATATTGCATGCATTGCAGTCTCTAAAAACTGTGCATATGCACTATGCTGCGGTCCTAGACAGTATACCATTACATTCGGCTTGCTATTGTTTGCTGTATGGGTACGAGTACGTGTGAAAAAACTGAATGCAGTGTGTCCATTTGCAGCAACAAAAGTTTGAGTGAACGGGGAGTGATTCTATATGCAGTTAGGCTGTGCATAACTAATTCTCTTGTTGGCCTCTGAGTAATGATCAAACACGCATAGCAGATTTTCTTTAGTTAAAGGCTTGATATAAAATGTTTTTCTTTTTCTGCACAAATTAAATTTTCAGCCTTTGAGGGTAGTGAAAATTGAGAATGCCTGCATCATGTGTATGTAATGTTAAGTCATTAAACTGGCATCCCTGACACACATGATCATGTAGGGACAAAAATAGGAAGTTTTTTGTGCTTTTGGTTTCCACACTGGATTCCAGGCTGGTTTCCACGCTTTAGGTTTCCACACTGACCCTAATTTTTTGGTGCTACCCTAAAAGTTTTATAGGCAATTTTTTTTTCCAAATTTGTGACTTGACCCAATTATTCTGAGTCCTTGAGTCACAGGTTTTTTGCCTGAAGACCTTCGAGAAAATAACTTGGATTTCACTTGAACATATTTGACTTGTTGACAGTATCAACATGTATGTACTTCTGTGTACATGTACTGTGGGCCTACCCATCGTGGCGTGGCCCATATTGATATGATGCACTGCGGGCGTACATGCATGTACAATTTACATGAAACCCAGCCTACGAGTGTGAGTGCAAGCACACAGCATGATACACCAGCAGTACAGTACATTTACTGAATAACCTTTGACATCATGGTGCATCGTTCCTAACACGGTATTCATTTTTACCAACGTTAATTTTGCCCTGGTACCGGGATGTGCACGAGATCATTGATGAGAAAAACGTTTCTTTATCAATAATTTGTCCAAACAATGTTTTTTCATATTGAACCTTTTTATTTTTAAAACATGAAGGTTTCAAAAATGATATCTATATGCTTAATAATGGGCACTTTCCAACAATGTAGTGCCTGCTGGAGTTCGTTGATATTTCAGGATACCAATAGCAAAATATTGATAAGTACTAATTTGTGGGAGGGGACCTTGAAAAATAGTACTCTATACTGTGAAAATGTTGAAAACTTTGAACAGCCCCTAAGCTGACAGGTTGGACCTGTTTTGTGAAACCTCAGCCACATTTCACAATGTGTGCGTTTCACAGTAGTGCACCTCCAAGAGTTTGCAACGCATTGACCAGTCACAGTGAGTGAAATCTGTTGACGAATGAATGCTTGGAAAGGGTCAACAGATTTCGTACGTTGTGATAGATCAACGCGTTGCAAACTCTTGGAGTTGCACTATTGTTAATTGCCCATATAAAAATAGATGTGATTCAGGATGCAACTTGGGAAAACAGGTTTGAGTAGACTTGTGGAAAAATGACTTTGAGTCTTGACTTTCAGAAAAATGACCTGGTTACAACACTGCATTGATGGTTAGACAGTTTGAACTTCTGTTTGGTGTGTTAAATTGAAAACTTACTGAAAACAAAAAAGTTGTGAATAATTATTAGATGATCTCCAATATAAGCAATTCATATCAGTGCGCTTCCAAGAGTTTACAACGCGTTGGCCAATCACGATATATGAAATCTGTCAACCCAGTGCGCGTTTGGAAAGGGTTGACAGATTTCTTTTGTTGTGATTGGCCAACACATTGCAAACTCTTGGAGTCGCACTATTATGAACCACTCGTATTCTTTCACACTAATAAATTCTGCACAAAACCCAAATGTGCAGTGTACAGTGTAGCTCGGTAGACAATATTCTGTGGATGTACATGTAGCTTCAAACTGTTTTGCACGTGAGCTTGTTTTCATCTGCAGGAAACTGTATCCTCAAAAGCATGACAAGTTTTATGGAGAGAAAAGATACATGTACATGTATTGTGATGGGAAACATTTTAGGTTTACTGCAAATACATTGTACATGTACATGTATCAGATGAGGAATCAGCAGTCCAGTAGAATTACCTCCACACTCAAATAAGAGTGCCCTTGGAAAAAAAAATGTGTAAACAGCTGTTGGTTGGCTTCTTTTGGGGAATTTAAGCTGTCAACAGGTGCAGTGTACATGTACAAGTTGTGTCACAGTGTGACTGAAGATATTGAGGGTGTTTCTTACATCTGATAAGATTAGGATTCTTCCACTTAAAGATTAAAGCGGTAAAAGGAAAGGGAAAACCACTGAAAGGATTAAAAATGATGTTTGTATTTTGTAAGTTTGAAATCTTAAAACCAGTGTTCAGTTTTGATATTAGGTACACTTTTTAAAGACAGTTCATACTTGATTCATGAAGCATAGTGATATGGTATGCTTTTATTTGCAAGAGGCTTTTTGATGAGTTTTGTTACTTTGTTTTGGTATAGCAATTGGCTTTTCTGCATTATTTTTGTCAAAATTTCTTTTCTCTTTTCTTAACCCTAACCCCCTAGGCTCCTGCACTAGAAAGCATACTGAACCTCACAAAATCCAACAGGTTCATGTACTTGTCTTTGTACTTGTACATGCAGGTTAGTGTACCAAACCTGATAAACTCCCACAGAATGAGCCCGTTGGAGTTTGAGTGATATGATATGGATGGGTCTATGCAGTATAGGATGACTTGCACTGAACAGTACCAAACCTGACAAAATCAAGCATAGTCCAACAATTGGTACAGCAAGCCAGACACTGCACACAATGAACCCTGTGTGTCCCAACTCACACAGAATCCAACACCATCTCCCTGGGCCTTTCATCCCAAGTCTCACAAAATTCAACAACAAGTTCCTCAGGTACGGTACCAAACCTGCCAAAACCTCACAAAACCTGCTGTTGGAGTATGGCAGGTTTTGGGCAGTTAGGGTTAATTTTTTCTCCAAAGTCCCATTGACTTTGTACATGATTTTGTTGATGGCACTTCTTCAAATCTAAAATCTTCAATCTTAAACTTAAAACCAAATTTAACACCTTAGGCAGCAGATGTGCACTGAAATTTACATGTACATCATGTTATTACCAGTCATGTGATAGCTGTTTTTTGTAAATTCTTTGAAGGTCAATATCTCATAAAGTATAAGTCCAATTTATGTAACTTTGTATTCATTCTAGGTTTTACATGTGCTGTATGTCATGTATATGTTGTACTTGAAAATTGGAGTGATGTCTTGATGACATCATCGCTTTATTTCTTATGTACCATTGATTTTGTTTGTTCTTCTCATGGACATACTAGTAACTGTTGAAAACAAATTATTATTATTTTTAATGCAAAACCTTTGTAAGGCATCTACATGTACTGGTACATGTATACACCCTTGGTGGAAGTATTTTTGATGACCTGATCATGTCATTGAAATCGAGACCTTTTGTTTCATATAAAAGATCATCTGATCATCTTGATACTTACTAGGAAGATGTTTTATGTGTTCTGCATTCCAAATATCAAATGACGTCATGATGGCATCATTGATTGATTTTTGTTATATTTTTCATTATTTTCATTTCTTATAATTTTCTTTCATAAAATACATCTTGAAAATATAATTTTCTTGTACATGTAAGTTTTGGCACTTTTCCAAGTCAGATTAACTTGAAACTTCACAGATATGTATGTTAAGTCCTTGAGATTGGAATTATCAATTACAGTGATAGCATGATGACACCATTAAGGGATTTAATATGGATTGTTAAATATTTCAGTGACTTTTATAGACCTTTTTACTCATTTTTCCTTACAGATGAATTTTGTAGTTGGTTTTTAACTGTTATTGAGTCGTTTTGATATTTTTTATGATCTTACATGTACATGTAGTTTTGCAAGCACCTGCAGGACAAAGACGTTTTTTTATCATCATGTTTCCAATTTCAGTGCTTTTCAGCACAGTGATTATGCTGTTGAAAAAGGAAGCAAATGTACCCATCGCTTTCTTCACTGAAGAAGCTTGTTTCCAGCTGTGCATTTTTACCATCCCACACATACACATGTACATGTACGTATGTGGTATGTACATGTATGGTTCTCTCCTCAGATAGTGCTTGCCATTTCTGCATAGACATTCTAGGGTTCATCAAATGCTCCACTACGGCATAAAAGCCTTAGCAGTGACGAAGCATACTTGAAGGTGTCACCATATAGATTTGCTTTCATGTGTCTTCATTGTCATGCTAATTTTTCTATAATGGATGGTGATTTGCATCAATTGGATCCAAGGCTGAACTTGTTTTCAAGAGTTCTGTTTTCTATTTTTTATGGACACATGAGGCTTGTTCTGAGCAAAAACACTTCTCCGGTCATGAAATGGAGAATAGGACACTTTCACAAATCTGCTGGGAGACCCAGACATGTTTCCTCATTTGTAGGTACATGTACCTACATGTAGGAAAACTATTGAAATAGTACTTGGTTTAAAGGTAGTAATGGCACTACAATGGTCATTTTTGTGGTTTGTTTTTATGTTAAAATGGGGATAATGGCTGGTCTAAATAGTTTCCAAGAACACCATATGCTTTACTAATGTATACATACATGTATATGTACATTGCACATTTGGCAAACTGTCTTGAAGCGAAGAATATCCTTTTTCAGCTGGTTGAATTGGGAAACTTGTGACTATATTCTCTGAAGTTATACTGATATATGACCTAGCCCCTGGAGATGAAATGTTGCAGAGTAGTCAGAGATATTTATGGCCATCCTGCCATGATCCCACCCTTGTAGGGTCAAGCAGTAGGCTGCTCTAATGTCAGTGACTCTACCTCTTGGCTGTTTTGGTCCTGGGCCACTGGCTCTGTAAAATTGGGCTGGTGCCCCCCAAGTTCTTTGTTCTTTGCAGACATTCACTTCTGCTTTTTCTTGACATTTCCTTGGCCAGAATTAGCTGGCAAACTTGAATGTGTTTTCATCATACTTGCGTTAGTACATGTACATATACCGGCATGTAGCTTTGCATCATACTGTACATATACAAACATGTACATGTACCTGCTGTTCACTGAGTTGTCGTCCAGCATGTAAGCTTTCATTTTCTTGTCTAAAATCACTGTATACATGTACATGTATATTTGCTTGTTCTGCATGTTACATGTATGATGACAGTATCCAGCGCTTCTTTTGTGTGTGTGTGGCAAAAGTGCATGCTCTTCATATGCTGCTTTGTGAGGCTGCCTTTGTCTTGTTATGTTAACTCTTGAGAAACTAATAAAATGGGGAAAAACATTTTAAATTGGCACATTTGATGCAAAGTTGTGATACTGTACGTGCAGTTAGAAATTATGAAATTGTAGACACATAATGAGTTCAATACAGAATGGTGGTGTTTGAGGTCACATAGAGCTATTCTCGTTTATTTGAAGTGTATGCCTGATTGTGCAAATGTTAACCACATGAATCTACAATTAGAGTACATTTAGTATCTGAAGAGAGGGTTTGCAGTAACACCATGTGGATAGATCTCTCTTGGAAATAGTATGGTTCTGATAAGAATTGCAGTGTGTGTGTGAACTTGACATTTTGACCTGTGTGCTCTGTTCATCTTCCACTCCCTCTTCCAAATGAGATCCATCCACAAAGTGTTACCACAAGCCTTCTCTTTAGTCTATCTCCACTATGCAAAGCTTCAAGTCCTTATCTACATATAGCGTGTTTCTTGCTTTCAAACTCGTGAAGTATATTTACTTCTTGCACTTGAATATGCCTGTACATGCACCCGTTTGGGGGAGGGGAAATTAACGATATGAAATATTCAATGCTAAATAAATTCACGTCATGAAACTTAACTGCTGATGGTATTTTGTTATTTTGACTCAAATCATTCAGACATCCTACTGTTTAAATTTCTTCTGGTGTAACTACATCCTCAGATGCTTGACATCACTGTTTTGTGGTGAGATGTAACTGATACTGTGTAACTTGAAAAGCGTTCAGATACCAAATTGAGTTAAACTACCGCAAATGTTTTATGCAAATTTAATGTGGCGGGTGATGCATAAATTCATATATTTACATGTACATGTAGTTTTTTATGGCCCATGAAGTATAAAGCTTAAGTAGGCTTTCTGGAAAGTTGAATTTTATTGTAATTCCCTTGAGGTGTATGGCTATATAGCAAGCGCACAAGGTGGATTTTACCATAAAGCATGCTTCTGTTAACTTGAACTGAACCAAATGTACATGTATACAACATATTGTACATGATAAATGGTGGCAGCAATTTGCTTGGAAATTTGTCAACAGAACCTGTCTTGGTCTGAGTTCCTGAAGTCTGGGATAGGTGTAATATATTACCAATCTCTGCAAGACTTTATGTGTACATGGTTAGTCAGGTTTCTAGGTGAAGAAGCCATGCTCTTGTTTGCCCAGCTGCAGTGTTCTTTTATGGAGCAAGTTTACAGCTGATGTGTGGCATTGCATAGTTCTCTTGGCAGAGGGAGTTCTGCTAGAGCTGTGCAAGGAAAGGATGAAATGTGTTGGAAATTGTATGATAAGGTAATGTATTTATTTCGTGTAAGCATGTGATGACAAATTATAGTTTAGTGAGCAGCCAGTGGAGCAAACAATTGGTCAAACATGTCACACTGCACAATACTGCACACTTACATTGTCTGTATACCTATTCTACAGTAGATGATACATGCATGTACTTAGGTTTCAGTGTAATTCTTTCAGTGGTAGAGTTTTGCAGTGCAAATTTACAAATTTTGGCAGCTTCAGTACCCTACTGGTAAATGTGTGGTGCCATCCAGGTTTCATTACGTGTATGCTACAGGCAAATTAAAATATTTGTCATTGAAACACTTGAAGAAAAAAATAGAGACTACGTATACATGTTCCCAGACTATGTCCATGGAATGGATGGTTAGGCTTGCTGGACATGACAACTTGTCTCTTGTGGTTGCATTTGCCATCAAAAGTGAGGGAGAAATAAAGAAATACATGTACCAATATATACAGTTACTTGTATTTACACGTCATTTACATGTATTTGCTTTTGCCTTATGATGAGTTTAAAATATGTTCCCATGAAATGAGTAAAGTGCAAACCAACCTGCAATAGCATTGGTACCATACAAGGTGAGATGTACATGTATGTATTGATCCATATTTAGTACAATTTATTCAGTTTGATGTCATCGTCTAGAGTTTCCCTGGCTTCCAGGCAGCTGTATGCAAATGAGATGCTTTGTTACCTTTGTTGGTTTGTGTGCATTTTGAGAATGTGTATGACCCATTTGGCTTGTGCCTCAGCCAACAAGGGTCAGGTCAGAGTCCTATATTATCATCACACTTGTACTCAGAGTGAGTATGCACAGCATCAGTGGAACATTCAGATTTATGTTAGGAACAAGAACGTGCATGTACAGTTTGTGTCAGTCTTTTCTTTGAACATTCACTTTATTTCACATGGGGATCAAACTTTCATTACTTGTTTGGTTATTGCAGATAATATGGAAACTTATTGCTAAACACCAGAGATCAGTTTTGCATTCATTAATAACCTGCCAGTTAATTTAACATGCAGTGTTGTGTTTACTAATACCAAGTGGATATATTTGGTGCAAAAGATTAAAGTTATGTAGTTGTTTGGGGATTAAAGTGAATGAATGCTATACTGCACTGGTGTGTACATATAAACAAGTAAACTTTATAGAGATGGCAGGAGCACATGTATGTACACACATGTGGGAGTTGCATTAAATTTATGATTTTGTACAAGTTACCTCAAATCTTTTCTAAAAATGATTGCTTGTTTGTAAACAGTGAAAGTTAGTGGTTGTAAATTGTGCAATGCATGAATTCTACAAGGAAATGACAATAGCCATGTTGACAGAATCTTTAAGTTACCAGGTACTGGTAACAGTTAAAGTTTAGGCAGTGCAAAATGGTATTTCAGAGTCATTTTGAAGATTTCACATGTAATCTAGGCATGAATTAATGCATTGCAGAGCATAACACAAGGTCCAACCCAAGACCTTGATAGGGTCCATTCAAAATTGCCTAAAGAATTTTGGAGGATTGAGGTGGGTAGGGGTTAAATGTTCACTGAGGAATCAGTTGTGGCAATCACTATTAAACTACATTTGCTAACATAGCTGCCGCTGCTGTGCTGTTCTTGCAGTCATCTCCATTATTATTCTCATTTAAAAGATTTTTTATGAGCACATCTTGCAAAAAAGTTTATATATAGGAAAATATACTTTGTACACATCATTTGACATAAAAGAAATTCAATAAAAAATCTAATCAATCTGTCAGTTTCTTCTACTTTCTTAGAAGACTGAGTTAACTCCAATGTTTTGGAATATTGACTAGGTCTCTTTACAGTTTCTTCTGCCATTCTAAATTCTAAACGCTGTTGAAAAAAAACCCACCCAATACAGAGGCGCCTTAATCCAATGGCTTCCATGAAAAGATAGCCAGTACAATACCTTACTCTGATCTGAGCATTGTTATGGCATAAGGAGGCGTCAACCACAACAAATGCCCATAATCAGAACCATTGCTTCCATCACATAGCAAACATCTCAAGCTTTCATTCTGGAACTGTAGGGTTTCGGCTAGTCACAAGTGAAGAATACATTGTATGGGGTACATATTTTTCAAGTCCTTCAGGTGCCTCATCACCATGATGACCCCCTGTCTGGACTGGGTTTGACCACACTGACTTTGGATTTGCTGAGGGGCTGAATGCATATTGGATTACTATCAGGAGGCAGCCTGAATCCTCCCAAATCCCACTTTGTCTACAAAATGAAGGAATGATTGAATTATGCAGTTGTGGATCCATTATGTTTACTTCAAAACCAGGGTTGGATGATGGAGGATTTGGGGTTAGTGTTTCTCTGTTTAACAGCTTGATCAACATTTCAGGATACATGTGCACAGACCTGAATTTTAAGAGTCAGGCACTGCAATGACTTGCATACATGATTGAAACTGGAAGATTGCATCAACTGGCTTTCATAAAATGTTACCAGTTTCCACAATATGACTTGGCTGATTAGTCTGTCCCAGTAATTTTGTTCTACATATAGTTTGTATTGGAGTGAGCACACGGACCTCTCGGTTATGAAACACATATCTCCTAGAACTTTCGACCTGTGCCGTACATTTGCAAGTTCTTAATGAAAATGGGCATTTCATGGATGAAAAGTGTTGAGGGTTCCTATTGAAATCCGGGCATTGTTTTGAGCACGTGTGTATAGTTCTGAGCACGCGCAATACCTGGAAAAAGGACGGACATGTCTGCTGCCACCAGCATCTCAAAGTCTCCCATTGCAGCTGTCATTATATCTAGTGTTTGAATATACATGTACCATGTACATGCACTTCCAAAAGATGTTCAATTTTTCAGAACTTGCATTTGTGAAATGTGTACATATTGCTTTTAACTTATGTACATTGGAAGAAAAATTAATCATGCACCAATACTATTTAACTTTAGGTCATTTTAGTGTAACTGTCATAAAGAGCAGCAAAGGTACCAGTAACGGTAATAGTCAAACAGTGTTATCTAAAATGAATATCAAAGAATTGGAATGAGATCACTTTTTCCATGTATGATGTACCGTATGCCATCGGTGTTCTTATTTGTATTTTTCGTTTGAAAAAATATAAATTGTGGTCTGCTGTATGCGTAAATTGTGAAGTTTTTCTTTAAGGACCAGGTGGTGTTGAGATAATTAAGCTTCATTACTGTTGCATCAGGGCCAGGTGAACTTTGCACACATACATTGTACAATGATTATGCAGTGAGATCTTCTCCCATCTTCTGCTTTTGAAACTCAAATTAGTGTGTTGATTTCTAGACCACTGAGAGGAGATAACTGTAGCAGAGAAGAGAATCACCTGATGACAATTATTTCCTGTCGTATAGAGCACTTGTTCCACATTGAAAAAAGAGTTTATTTGTTGGGTGACATCTTCAAGTATTATTCCATCTCATAATTTGCTAAAACTATGTATCCTTGTGTCAAATTACAACATTTCTCCAATGAGACCCAACCTACATGCACATGTACATACAAAGAGTGAATCATGCGTTGCCAAAGCCAATTTTGCATCAGAAGTCTTCAAACAAATCTTGCACAAATGTAGATAAAATCAATAGGCAGTTTGTACTCATGCAAAACACACCACACCACACCCACCACATCAAAAATACCCAAAACATGCACAAAACTTAAGCGTACATAACACGTACACTAAGAGTTCAGCTTTGCTACATGTATTTCCATATTCGCACTAAAGTAGGATAACTGAAACAATGGTCTTAAGACACATTTTGTGTGATCCAGCCACTCATCTTCTTTGAGGAAGTGACAAAAAAGGTATCTTTAAATGAGCATAGTAATCTGTTAACAGTACATAAGTCTACCAACTTGCACAGTTAATGGTATTGTCTGTAGATGTACATGTATCAGTTCAGTAGATTGTGGTACAGTATGCACTGTCCTGCCGCTATTTAGGATCTAGGATGTATACACATGTACATAGTCTTTCCATATGTAACGCTCACTGATCTAGACTATTTGCTGGCCAGGAACTGACTGATCAATAATGGTAGGGTCAAGGCCTAGCTTTTGTTTTGTTCTACATGTACATGTAGGTGTAGAAAAATAAATCAATAATTCTTTAAATGAATAGAGGCACAGAGTCAGGTTAATCTGGCCCTCATGACTTGGTCTGGATAGACACCTTGCAGGTGTTACCCAGTATTATGTGGTTCCTTTTACATGGCAAAGAATCATTGACAAATGTGCTATCCATCTATTGCTTTTTGTCAGGAGTTATATGTACATGCATTCTCCCTCGTATATTATTTACCATACCCATATTTCAGTGAACCTCTTTTTCACCTTCCAGAAAATGCACCTGTGTACATGTATCGGTATATTGTTGCTTTACAGTGTGACCCAGTATCTCGTTTGTGTTCCCATGCCACAAAATTCCAAACCTGACAAATTCAAGTTATTCAGTTTCATTGTACATGCAAGTACCGGTACTCTAATCCAATCAATTTGATATCAAAACAATTTACACACCCTTGCTTCTTCCCTAGTGGGAATTGAATAAGTCTATTTGGGACAGAATTAATATCCAGGATTGTTGTCAATATGCATGAGGATTCGTTTCTTTCAACGATCTTGTCTATCAGTGTTTAGAGACATGACCATAACAGCATCAAATCACCCCCTTCCAAAAAACCCAAAACAGTCAGTATAAACATCAGTTACAAACTCGGCAGACTTAAGCCAATGCCAAATCAGAGAAAAAGTAACAGGTGTCCTGAGTGAGTCATTACTCTTAGCATTGATGTGACAGAATACATGGGTTGTGTTTTTGGCAACTTAAAAAGTGGGGATGGGCAGGAGACCAAAATTATTATTTTTCATTATGCTTATAAAATTTGTCTGTAGTTACATCATTCTTTACATTGGTCAGTTTACTGGCACCAAGAGAATGTTTCTTCTGTTTAATTAATTACTTTATGGCACATAATAGTCTGATAATAAGCTTAACCTCCAGATGTGTACTTGTGCACACACAAATATGAGCTTTTCTGTTGAATTTTTCTCAATGGAAAAATCGGACCTACTCTGTCAATGTCAGATTCTGCCGCAATCTGTTTTTTTCCCATTTTCTGTGAAAGTCCCAAGGCAGTCCTGTGCATTTTGTTCTGATGAATAAGGAAGACATAGTGAGAGGCTGTGGTAATTGTTTTAGAAGATACTTTCTGCAGGCATTATTCAAGTTATTTGTGTGACTTGTGCCCCCTAAGAAATCTTTTTTGTTGCTAGATCGTCGTTGCCAGAGGGCTGTCCTCCTACAGAAATATCAAGTGGACACTTTTCCAGTTTTAATTATAGACTGAATTTTCTGGCTGCAGGTTTCAGTGGAGATTGTCCTCCTCTCCTATTGAAAGCTGTATTAGATGCTGGAGGGCTTTTACCCAAATTTTCATTTCACCTGATAAAGTCGACATTAAGGCCAGTGCACTGTCTCTCCACTGTCACTGCATTTTAACATCTGGACCCTGAGGACATCTACTGCTCATGAGATCTCATGCAAGAATGCTTTGTACTGTCATTTATGCAGTACTGCAGTTTGCCTTGCAAGGGAAAAATTGGCCTCTTATTAGAAGATTAAATCCTATCCAATTCAACCAGCTCTTCATAAGAGTGACAAACAATTCTTTCTGTAATAGCATTGACAGTTTCTAGCATAAACATACATGAAATAATTAAATCTTGATAAGAAAGTAACATTTCTTAATTGTTTGTAATTTTGTATGCTTAGCGTGTATTTTACCTGAAGGCATATTGTATTTGATCAAAGATAAAGATTTTATGATGTGGACAGGAAAAAGTTAATGGATTATGATGGACTGGAAATAATATCAATATTGAGCTTCTACTCCATAAAGCTTGAGCCTTGAGGCTGTGTTCTCTTGAGAAAACATCAATGGTTGCTGAAGTGTTGGTTTTGCGATTTCCATGGCCCAAACCTGTCTTGATGCGATAGGATAATGAAAGGCCAAGTCCCTTGGTAGAGTTAATTCCTAACGGACAAGATATTAGATAATGTTCCAGAGCCAAATTGCTGAACAAATTGCCAGAGAAGATTGGAGTGCCAATTCACTGTTTTCCTTGGCAGCAATTCATGGTAGTTGCTATTATTTCAGGCTGCTAGATCAATTTGTGATAGGGTTTATATTAGATAATACAACCAAAATGAAATACTATAAATATTGATTTGCACTCTGGAAATGCAGTGTGATGGTCTCTGATACAAAATATGGTACTTTTTGAACCACCTAACTTCAGGAAATACCGTAATTCAAAGGATTCACACCAGCAGACTTTTTACGCAAACAATGGGAAAGGTGCAGTTGGGCGGCAGTGGGAGAACTGTTGCATTTTCTTTACATATAAAATCATGTGTATACTGCTAAGGTTTTGACTGCTTTAATAATGCCTAGATGATGAGAACAGTTCTTGAATCCTACCATATGTGAATTTTCTCCAGTAATTATTGTTTGTTTCAGATTGCACTTTGTGTACAGAGTAGTGTACATTCACAATTACATTTTACAACTGTAGTTATGTATGCAAACTGTGGATGTTCAAAAGTCTAAAATCTGTAGGGGTCCCAGTCTTTTTAAGTGGCTACACCCAAGATTTGGAATAATCTCCCATACATCATCAGAGCTGCTGACTCTTTGGACACATTCAAGTCCATACTAAATATACATCTCCTCTTCCAGCTGTACATGTAGAACTTTTGAATCCTCTTTGTTCATGGACAATCATTGACATTGAGAATATTGACTGCAATAATGATGGAAATCAGAGTAAGTGTCATAAGAACCTCCTATGGTGGATACCGGTGCTGTAGAGTACCAAAGTGAATACGTCACGTGCACAATTAGTGTGTTAAAGGCATTAATGCGAGAACCAGCGTGTGAACCAACACGCGTGCGTACTTCATTCATTTGCACTGTACAGTACAATGCAATTGAAATCTAACCCTGGGAAAACGACTGTGAAAAAAGGGAAAAGGATTCCCATTTACATTGGCAGGCGAATTTCGTATGTTGACTGCTACTTTTCCCCTCTACAAATTTGCAGTGAATCTGGTGCAAAAAATGTGCAAACAGTGCAAAAAAAATTGTGAAAAATGTGCAAAAATGGTGCTTTGTGAAAAAGTTGCAAAAATAGTGCAAAAATAATGCGAAACGATATTAAAAAGGTGTGAAAATGTCAGTGCAAAAACCTGCTCATCTAGGCTGGATAGATTCTGGACGAGGTTGGCGTCAGAGGCATGGAGCAAACACACTCTCAACGGATGTGAGTTGTGATTGTGCACTGGGCCTCTGTGTGTAGGGACCGAAATGGGCCACTGTGCAAGTGTTGTGTATGTGGATTGCTTTTGTGTACAAACACGTGGTCGCTCGACTCACCATACACGTGATGCAGTAAATTATTTTCTAGTCCCGGTGACAACACTATTTTCATCGATTTTTGCACAAATGGATAGAGTTCAAGTTGCCCGAACTCTTCATTGAAAATTCCACCAAAAAAGATTTTCTGGAAGTTTGAACCCCTAAAATGGGGCATTTTTTCAAGTGGAATTTTGGAAGCTTTCTGATACATCTACGAAAAACTGGGTTTTATATTTTAAAAGAATGGATCAGAAACACTTTAGAAAGATTGAGTTCTAGATTGTGAATGTGGGCGTATTTGACAGCCGACCAATGAAGTGCACCGGGCACACATGCACGGTGGCTGGTCAACGTGGCGTCCGCACACGGTAGCCGCACACGTGCTGCCGTAAACTGACGGATATGGACTGCCTTCTAAGGTTTTGTCTATGGTAATCACTGTTTTTATTCCTGCTATTCCAAGAGAAATAAGAAGTATTATGATGTTTGGTGGCTCTTCTGATTTTGTTCCTCTCAATTCTTGCTAAAAAAATTGTACATTCAAACACAAAGTATGGTAGGCCTGTGCCGGGTACCTGGGTACCCGCCCGTCGATTTCAAAACCCGGTTCCATTTTTCCGGGCCGGGTACCCGTAAAAAAGTAAATAAATTAGGAACAAACATTCATGCATAAAATGTCTGTGAAATTTCTTACTGAAGGACAGACTTCATGAAAAACCACCGTGCCGATGCAAACCCGGTCCCGCGGTCATACATGAAACTTGAATTCGGAGATCGACAGCTAATTTTGTTACCCACTCCGCCCATTGTACCGCAAGTCGTTTTCCTAGTTCCGGAATTTCCTAGTTCACAAGAGCGAAAAAAACCACTAAAATTCACGGGCGATAGGTCGCTCGCTACGTGTGATTTTAAATATTTCTTTAAATTGAATAGTCATATAAACCTTTGCATCTGATGTTTGCATCTGATGTCTGCTTAATCAAAATGACTTTTTTAGAGTTTCCGTTTTTGTAATTTACCGAAAACTGCAACCTTTTCCCCTACTCTCGGATCGCGCGGCGTTACCACGCAAAGTCGTTGTGAACTCAACCACACGGGCGCAGCAGAAATGTACGTGACGTAATGGGTTCGTCAACTGTGCGGCGCGGGGAGGGTAACGTTGATAGCTCACTGTACAGTTGAAAAGTCGAGTCAAACCTTACGCAATGTCTACCTTTTTAATCCATTGGAATTCTTATTTTTCATCTAATTTTCTCAAAATTAAAAGATTCTCTATTAGAAAAGCAACTTTTTACAATGGTTTTGGCTGAAAATGGATTTTTCGTATGGTTACTTTTTATTTGTGAAGACGTTTTTGTCTCGATCCTAAACCGATCCAGAACTAGGAAAGGTGTCATCGTCACTTTCGTCGATCGATCCTGTGAGTCCAAATATAAAAGCTTAGATTTTGAAGAAAAAAAAATGAAGTATATCCAAAACACAAAGTTGACTTCTGACCATATTTCAATCGAATTTGAGGATTTTTAGCTGCAGTCGTAATGAATAATTTTCGCGATCCGTAACTCGGAAAATGACTGTACCAAACCTATATGAACAAGAGACCGAAGGAGTTTTGTCTTGTGAGGGGGTAGCGTTGTTGATGTACACTTGCATGACTGTATTTGTAACCATCAAACCCTGTCGGCCTAAATGACTTTTGTGCGGAATAAGTAGTGCTTACTGTTTGAATTAAGAGTATTTTTGTCGAATAAAACAATATGAATGAAAATTACTTCATGTCGGGATTGACGATGAAGCGAGAGCGGACTGTGTTATATTCCAGCGGTACTGGGACTCCACACGGTGTGCGGTAAGTAGTGATCACGCACAAATTGTGCGGTTGATCGGCCTCTTTTTATAATCAAAGCACTACATGTGCGCTACAAACCCAAAGAGTCAGAGAACCAATTTAGTTAAGTTTTATACCAAGAAATATTCCGGTTCAAAATTATTTTTAAATTAAAGCAACTTGAATTTCCTCAGTGATTCAGCGGAATTGTGGATGAGGAATTGACCAAAAGAGCAGGAATGATGTTTTCTGTATGAACATGTACTAAAGCATTTCAAATCTAAGTATTTTTTCGCTCGGAAAAAAAGGAAATGTTGACATGTGCAAGTCATAATACAGTCGGCCAATCAAATGTCACTTGTCGAAGTACTTATACATTAAAATCTCGACAACTGATCCTCAGGGTAATGGAGTTATCCTGAAAAAGTATTTGTTAAACTAAACCACTTCATCGTGGTACGTACCTTCGTGTGGCAAAACTTTCGTATCGTTAGTCATTTAACAACGTGAAGCGCTGCTATTTTTTTCACTTGGGCTTCCCTATGTGTGGTCACATGAGCTTTCTTTTTACGGTCACATGGCCGCTGTAGTGTCAGCGATTGGACTGCCTGAAGGGCACTACAATTGGGCCCGCGTTGCAATCAGGTTAGTTTCAGCGTCTTGAAAGCCAGGATTACACAGTTGCAGCTACGTTGATTTATAATTATGCAACGTGTTGGTCCTTGTCAGAAAAGAAATGAACTTGGGATGACTCGTAACCCTATATAGACTTCCGATACTTTTAACGCCATTTGAAGCATTTTGGTGGCGTTTTTTTTTTAATTGGCTCTTCAAAATAAGTGGATGTAATGGTGTGGGCATTGTTCGAGTTACGGTGGTATTTTTACGGTGTCGTACATAGCACTGATCTGGTCCGCACGTGACACGACCAGCGCTCACCATTTGTGCACGCCACGTGTTCCGCGTGTACGTGGTCAAGCAGCATCCGGGACATTTCCTTTGAGCGTTTGCAGGTGCGTGTATCATGTAGGTGGTTTGCAGCTCTGTTCTCTTTTCTGACGTTCCCCGTGAAGATTTGTTTTTCTGTTTCATACACCCACAAAAAATTTGCAAACTGAAATTAACAATTCAATTTCGTTTGATAAAAAGGTAGGAGAGATAACTCCGACGTTTAGAACAATGTTCTGCTTGCTTCCTATGTACCAAAAAGAACCGTGTTTCGGGTACATGATCCACCGGGTCGCGTGCAATGCCATTTGTTATTAGGTGATCTCTTTTTCGGGTACCCGATGTTATTAAAAAACGGGTACCCGGTTCTAAAAATACCCGCAAATGCACACCCCTAAAGTATGGTTGGGGGGATATTTTGGTAAATGTTCAGCTACATGTTGTTGTGAACTTTATACTTGACTTTGTTGGGGCTTGGGTCAATTTCCTTTTCAGTTGGATAAAAATTGTTAACATTTTCCCATTTGTCAAAAACGTATGAATTTTTTTGCGCACTCGTGAAAAGTGTAGGCCTACAGAATCTATGCGGAGAATTTCATGTGTTGTGAATGGTACAGCTGACGTCTTAAATAAATTTACGTTCATCGGTACATGTGCAAGAACACCTGATCTATTCCTCAGTTGTCTTAGTATTTTGTCAGGCAAAGGCCTAATGGAACTGTATTTATATTAAATAGCTTGAAAGGCTCTTATAAAGTAAAGGGGAAAAATTGATTTTTTTTTAGTGATTTTTAGCAAAAGGTGTATTGTACATATGTACAGTATGCAAATGAAGTCATAACGTTTCCTCAAAACTTCACCTTGTATCCAGTTTCTCTAAATTTGAACAGATTTATGTAGCCCATACATTTCAGTGGTATCCCACATCAGTTGATCATTACTAAATCGAACCAAAGTCGGAAGTAGGAGTACTCCAAATGTAAATGTTATCCATA
Organism: Acanthaster planci; assembly: GCF_054643075.1. NCBI lineage: Eukaryota > Metazoa > Echinodermata > Asteroidea > Valvatida > Acanthasteridae > Acanthaster > Acanthaster planci. The sequence goes on from NC_141784.1 coordinate 14,227,319, forward strand.
TGGTACCAGTGAAAGTGAGCTTATTTCATTTCCAGTTGTTGTTTTAAAATTCTGTGCTCTACTCTTGGATTTTTAACATTTTTGAATTTTTATGGTTTCATGGCTGTGACATAATGGTGCAAATTGACCTTGAAAAGGCTTGTGCCTGTTTGGCATGATTAATTTGTTTTCTCTTGCCGAAGAACTTCATTGCTCCTGTCCATACAATGTGCTGCCGTTCTCTCCCATCTCAGCTGCTCACTCAGTCAGAATAACACAAACCTGTGGTCAACTACTAAGTATGGGAATCTAATCAGGTTTGGTTAAGCTCCATGCTGAACTTTGACCACCACACACAATCCTTGGAGTTTTCAAGTGGCAATCTAATTATCTATGGATAGGTTTCCAAGCAGCCAATCTTAAATTCTGTACTTCTAAATTCAACTTTCATGTTGACTTGGATGTTTGTACATGCATTAATATTGCTACCTTCTTATACAGGTAGGTTGATACAGATTGTGATGAGACTCCATCAAATCACCAAATTAACGTTTTAATTTGTTTATTGGTGCAATTATCACTATTAGTTATGTGTATTTGACTGGTCAACTTTCCCCTTAAAAGTCTCCTTAATGACAGCTGATGCATGTATTTTTTACTTTTCTAGGATAATTTTGCCAAACCTTTTATGGAAAGGGAGATTTTGCTTCACCTATATGTACGATGTTAAATGTTTGTAAGGCCTTTAACATTTGGGTAGTACACAGTAGGCCTCTGCATGCTGTACATGAATGTACATGTACATGTATATTAGTTACCACACAAGCACTTCAGCCTTGTGTAACACTGGTATATAGAACACAGATGCACTACATTATTCCATGTTCTACAAGTGCTTGTGTGGTAATGAATTTATCTTCAAGCAAACTTGACTCACAGTAAAGACTGTATAGGGGCCTATTCGGTCCGTACATGAAAAGAGAGAAAAAAATTGGACCAAAGGTGCACACGTCAAAAAGGAGTAACATCGATGTAGTGTCAAAGGTTTCATTCGCATCAATGAATTTATTGTCTTTGTTGATGTCAATTTCCTTGTTGAATGGTGTTGTCTTTAGGTATCAGCTTAGACTACATCGTAATTGCTCAAGAGTTCCTGAGTACTGAGAGTTACATACCTCACCTTCAATTGACCTTGCATCCAGATAATCCTACCACAGTAGGTTGTTTAGGGTGCCAGGCTCAAGATTCTCAAAGGTTTCTGGTTTTTCATTTTCTGACAGATACAATTTTGAAACTCTTGCTGCTGAGTTGTTAGCCTGCAGAGTGGTTTGAGGCAGTGTTTTGGTTTTCTTGCTGTCAGTTTCTGTGGCTGAGTGAGCTGTAAAACATGTCAATTGTCATTGGAACTACATGTACGTCCATGTCCCCACAACTTTGTCCAGATTTTCCTGGCAGTAGGAATCCTGCCTTCTGTGCATTGTTGTTGAGCATGGCACATGGATGAATGTGTAATGGAGACCTCCCTTTGTGCTTTGTGGTGCTTTGTGAATACTTCATAGGTGGATGGAAATTATTCAGTGCCTGCTTTTTATTTGAATGGTACGTGAGTAGTGATAAAAGGAGGGGGCACATCCTAGACCACTCACCTAGCATCTTTCTCCCATTTTTCATCACACTGATGCTCAGGCATTTTCCCTGCCTGAGTTGCAGTTGATGTTATAAAGAAAATGGAATCCTAGAAGAATATGCTCCTGTATCCAGCGAAATGGGGAATTGTGTGAGCTCTTTGGTCATATTCCAAAGCCAGTCTTTGTCTTCCCAAAAAGAAGCATCATAGAAGAGTGTGGTATGAAAAGGATGATTGCTTGCTTCAATGCTCTTGTATCCGTAGTATGTATTTAATCACTCAAGGTTTTGTTGTGCATGTACATGTGTGAACTTCAAAATGTTGCTTACTACCCACGTTCAAAATATAAAGAAGTGACTGCCCCACCCCTCGAAAAAAGCAAAACAAGTCATTATGTGACACACAAGCTTTTTCACATACACGTACCATACCTAAGAAGACAGTGCTGCATTGCGCATGAATAAGGAAGCAGAAATTGGCTTTCATATTCACTTGTTGGCGAGTCTTCTTTTGGTGTATGTGGATGTGTGAATATAATTACGCTGAGATGTGGCATACAGTGCTAGCAAGCAGCCTCCTTGCCTGTGATGGACCAGGGCTCAGCATCATCCTTTCACCATTTCTCAGGGGATGTTTGTGTGATGGAACACAGAGTGTCAGGCTAGGCAGAAATGGCTCCATTGTGTCTCCCTACTTAATTGCTACATGTTCAAGATTGTGCTCATGTATACCCACCACTGAGTTCATACTCCTCAGATATGCTAGTGTTAGGTGTTAAACCTAATTGATATGTGGAGTATCCACTTATCGCTTAAATATTAAATAACATCAAGAGTGTGGCAACAAGAGGCTATTCATTGCACTTTCCAAGTTCAAGTCCTGTTACTTAGTGACCGTTTTGCATTTTAATGGTTTTTCGCAGTCAAATCATTCCCGGCACGTTGCAAATTTCAAGGACCTAGTCATTACAAATTTACAGGGGAAAATTCCATCCTGAAGAGTGAAATGACGAGTTGAATTATTGCCGTTGCTTATTGATGTGTAGGAGGCTCACGGATGATGGAACTTGATCAGTGTTCAATTATGCACAAGGGATAATAGCAGTGGTGCAGACTCGGGCCTCAAACCCGGCATCAACTGAGTGCATATAACTGTCACTAGCACCTTCCACTTGACTGCACATAGCTGCCTCATAAAGACTAAAGAAAATAGGTCTGTACAGGCATTGATGTGTACATTTCTGATTTTTGTGCATTCTGCACTATTAATGTCTGTGATAAGATCTAATAGCAGAACCTCATGAAAACTCACATAAATGGCTAATCAGCTCTGTTGTATGGCACTGGCAGTTAATTCTTAACTTACATGCAGCTTACCCATTCAAAATTCCCCATGATGTCTAAATGCAACATTGAGCTGTCCCTTCCCAAAATGACAATCATGAAGTCCTCAGTTAACCTGCTGACATATCATTTACAGTGACATGATGTGTATTATTGAACAGGTGTTATTCATGTGGAAGTGCAGTATTTACTCCATGCATGTAGATGTGCACTGGCCAAAAAGGGAAAAAATACTTGCATGATAAGTCAAAACAAGAGTCAATTTTACATGTAATTGCTTTGTAAGTACAGTATGAGAAACACTACACACCTCAGTGCAGACATATTGTAAATAAAACAGTTGCTTTGAACACGTTTTTAGTGTACCGGTAGGTATCATTGGAAATTGGTACATCCCACCTGTTTAGTGGTAAGGCAATACAGTAGTACATAATGAAAAGAAGCTAAACTTCCATGTGCATGTACATATATGAACAAGTGGCTTTCATTATCTATGGATCACTAACTGCAATATGCTTGAAATGCTGTAATATTAAAACAACTGTTTAATCTAAAGTACAATTTTCAGGGCTGTGAGGTGAAGAAGGGTCAAAGATAAGGTTGCATTTATTTTGTAGAATAATTGTTACTGTTCCGACTGTTGTGCATCCTAACAAGTGCAGTATTGTTGAGATGCATACACTGTATATTGTATGTACGTACATGTACATGTATTTACAGAGATATGTACTTGGCATCAGATACGTGTTCATTACTTTTATTATGGGCTTTGCCCTTGGTACACTGATGATTTAAATTGTGTTGCTCACTGTTAGGTTGCCTCGGACCAGCCAGGTTAAGACATCTACACTAGTAAGCTGGAGGTCGTGGGTTGGAGTCACACATAAAATCCTTTAGAAGGCCTTCAGAAAAAATCTAGAATGGAGGAATGAAATTGGTCAAGGTACCGATACACATGTACATTGATTAGATGCTTTCATCACCATTGTACATACATGCACATTTACAGCACCATTACCAACTGTTTATTGAAATTGCTCGGGGAAAATGCATCCTGGTACATGTACATTATGTGTGATTATGGCCAGTTTGGGTTATTTATTACATGCTTTTGTATAAATTTACTCCATTTACATGTAACTAAAAATGACTTTCTTACACTCGAGGACATTGAAGTAATTTTATTGCATGCACAGTGCACACACTTAACCAGATAAAATGAATACAAATGGATGTAAGATGAAGCAACCCTAGAACAGCCAGAGTAATGACTGAGATAGCAAGTCATGGAGAAATTCTCACATTTACGTGCACATATGCACATGTAAATTGTATAGTGTATGCACACACATTATACAATGTATCTTACTGCAAACCACAGTAAGCATTTAGCCTCAATTACTGGCTACATTTATAGATCTGTGAGTTGTGTAGAATATTCAATGTATTTGTATATGTGGCTGTGTTGTATTTCCATGTACCATACGTTAATTGAAAAGAATTTTCTCATGCCACTTGTAGGGAAGTGTACATATACAGTGTATGTATTTGGTAGTACATTGTATTAGTGACCAGTTGTACTATGTTAGAGTGAGTAATTATAAGAACAAAACACATGTCACCTTAATAAAGTCTGAATAAATCCTCCCTTTACATCTCTGTACACCTAAAGTGCCGATATTTCTGACGAATTTTGAACACGTCTATTTACTGTGTGCAGCATGGCTGTACCATGCGTTCAGATGAATAATTAAGTAACATGTGACCAATGACCCACCAATCATTTATTTAGACCTTCTGTACATGTAAGTTACAATGCATATGTAAGTATACACTGGTACATTGTACATTAGTGATGTGTATCGTTCCTAGTTGAAGAATTTGCAACGGTAATTTTCATGTAAATTGTCAAGCCAGTTGGATAAGGTATTTGCCAGTCTCTTACCACTGTTAGAAAGTACAATCTGTTAAATAATGCATAGCAAAGAATGATAGCACTTCCTATTATACATGTACGGTACTATTGAAAAGTCACAGTGGGCGAGGATGTATGCAGATTAAATTTCTTTTTCTGTAAAATATTTTAGACAAAAGAGTGTGGGCAAAATAATAGTAATTTGTGTGTGCCACTTATGCCTAAGAGACAATGACAATGCCAGATTCACATGTAATACTATACATACTATAATACTGTACACGTGTACAGTGAACATGTTAATTTCTACTACATGAAATATCACCACTGTGTATTCACTGGTTGAGTGGTTAAAGAATGATGGCATTTAGAAAGCAAATTGGTTTGGGTACACAGACAGCAAGTGACCATTTTTGGAGCTGACTAGCTGAAAAGAGTGGTTTAAAACTTGATAATGATCTACATGAAGGTTTGCATCGCAAGTTTTTTTTATGTAGTAATTTTGCATTTAGGTTCCTCTTTGATTTTCAAGGTTGTGTTCTTTCATTCAGTTAGTTTATTCTGTCAGGATTCAAAGAGAAAACATGGAATTTGTCTTCCCAGTGTACTGTAAAACATCATTCTAATGTTACAATTTAAAACAAAGAAATCTCCATAAAAATTGAATTTTTTTTTGTTGGAAGCGTAACATTTTTGTCAGAAGGCTCTTCAACAGTTCTCACAAGACTTACCCATAGTTGTACATTTGTTATCTTTACAAGAAGGTTCTCCGTTGAGTTTCTTGTCAACTTGTAATATAATCTGTAGGTTTATTAATTCTGACATTGTTACCTTATTTATGTTACACTGTACTTCATGTCTGAAGTTCAGTCATCCATTACAAAAGTTCAGTGGGATGAGTGTCTTCCAGCTTAATTACAGTGTTATAGTTAAGACCTTGAAGTCTGAGGACCAAGACCTTGAAGTCCAAAACCTTGAAGTCTGAGGTCTGGAAGTCCAACCCTGGGAAGTCCAAGACAGGGAAGTTTGAGATCAAGACTGAGACCTACGTATGATAAATTGGTTGAGTGGTAAAAGTCACTTGCTTACACTGCAGTACATGTACACTCTAAAATGATTGGAGTGGCCCTCGATGAGCTTTTCCTTGGCAATTACAAAAATCAGGCTTTTCCTCCATTCTTTAATCTCTTGGCATTTACTCATCCTCAGGGAAACTTCATGTATGTGATATCAATTGTATTGACTTATTTTTGTGATCACATAAGACTTATACAAAAAGAGACTTGCAAGTCAATATTTGTGGGTTAAGGGAAGAGTGACAGAGATTATCAGTACTTTTTCAAATGACTCCTGTAGCATACAATCAATACACATGTACATATACATGTACATACTGGTATATGTACATGTAGTTCAATTTTTACTTCAGTAAAACATGGACATGTACAAGTTCCAGTAGATCTCCTGAGAGTGATGGAAGATCTCCAGAAATTTGAAGTTGAGTACGGGTTGTACCATGTGGCTGACATCAGTATGGCAGTAGTCATGGTGTAGACCTTTTGTTCACTTTACTCTTTAACCTTGAACTTAAAATGTAAGTCAATTGTGTATTAGGACAAATGGAATACTTGATTGCAGTAAGACCACCCTTGTGATAAAATGGAATGTTGCTATTCCCAGGGTCTTGATCAAGTGAGAGATGTTAAGACTGTTTTTACTGCATCGCATGTAGCTTTAGTTGCATAAAATTTGAGATCTGTGAATTCTTTGTGGAGATGCATTTACATGTATGCTGTATTATAATGGATCTGTTCATGAACATGAAAATATTGATGGTTACAATTGTATATCAACAATATCATTGTCTAGAATGCCCATGGTATGGAACACACACCAACAATTGTCATTGGAGTCTGTACTCTTTTCAAGGGTGCTAGATACCCAGTTGAAACAGTCACTCCAACAGACACTCTCCTCTTTGCAGGTGAAGGGTTAACAGTGAAATTATGAGAAGTAAAAGTCAAGTATGTACATGTACATTCAAATAGCACAGTCTGTACAGTACGTGTTCATGTAGCGGTATGGATGTACCCAAACCTTCTTTTGCTGTTACTGTTTAATGGACTATTTATTGACATGTGAACAGTGATACATGTACTTGAGTTTTAAAGGAAAGAAATATCGAATGGTGGATGTACATGTGTACCCTCATGTACATGTATGCATAAAGTATTTGACTCTGAATTAAGGAGTCAAAATGTTTTCTCTCTGCTTTGTTCATGCTCCAAAATTACAAGAAGTGTCCTAATTTAAGAAATTAATTTTTTTGTTTATGGACATTTTGTATTTGTACCATATACATAAAAGTATACGAATATGAATTAATTTTAAAAACCCCACATTTATTTGTAAAATCATGCTCCTTGACAGTATGAAGAGCTGTTTTTGCATTTAAATTGTGATATACAACATGTTCATGTAATAACGTCACTATAATCAGATAATGGAGGGTACACTGAATATTCACCTGTATGAAACATTCCCTTTGACTCCCAAACTCTACATAAATATGTACATGTACTGTATACACCTGTGTTGGCTAACAGTAAAAGTAAGGAACATTTAAGTCTTACACATCAACAAACAAACCGTTGAGATGGTATCATTGATAACATAAAGTAAATGCACATGTACATGTAGCATGCTAAGACAATCACAGTAGACTAGCTGCTTTTGCAAACGTATGCACCTTGGTTAAATGGAAAATCTCACCCTTTTGAATCACTATGACTCAAAATAACTTTTAGAAAACAGAAAATGCATAGAAATCTTCAATCAAAATTTTGATAGATTAGACGGTTTTCAACACCACGTGTGGAAAATTTTATGTTATTGAGTCTAGACATTTACTATTGTGAGTCTAGTGCTATAGATTGGCTCATTGTCTTTTTGTTATTACTTGCAATGTAGCAGTGGAAACTAATTTCATGAGCCTTTTCCATGTAAAAGTTGAGTAAAAGCTGATACACTGAGCTCTTCAAATTCACATGAATATGAATGAATGAATTCTCCATACTAACACACTATACATGTAGCTACCATTTACATTGTACCTTGTGATACAGGGCAAGCTTTTGCTTACATGTACATGTACTAGTAGTTGGGTCATTCCATGAGGTTGGACACAATTTGTGATGGTGTCCGTGTTAATCCAAAACTTTTACCACCTGTCATGACCTGGAGTAGGTTATGTACTCTGTAAAAATAGCACACACCTCTGTATTCAGCTTTGCAAGATGTATTTATAACAATGCCAGTTTGGAATCCACATGCAGGGAAATAACTGTTTATTTTGTGGAACCCATGTAACAATTGTGCCCCAACCTCATGGAATGACCCAGACACCTTGAATCAATACACTGTTTTTCATGGATAAGAAGGACAGAAAGGAACCAGACCATTCCAGAGATGATGGTTGCTGTGCAAAAGCTTGCCACGAATCACAAGGTATAGCAACAGTGTCTTTAGTTTGGGGTATTCAAATGGTTAGGTTTATGTGCAGTCAGATAAATCAGTGTACCAACTTTTATTCAAATTTAACTCACAAAGGCTTGTTGTATTCTACACGTTGCTTTTGATTTCACGCATTGGGAAGAAAATGGGATGTAGTAAGTCCGACATCAAGAGAATAACCTGAAAGATGAAACGTGGAAGAAAAGGGACATCAATTAATTGATGTACAAAAACAATGGACAGATTACAGTGTTATTTTTTTTAACTTGATTTTTTAGGTGAAACATAGAAGTGTTGGCCGAAAGAGCCTTAGACAGACACATTAGTAAGGTGGGCTGCCACAAATTTGAAAGCATTGAGGCTGGTGGCAACAGCATCAGAAAGTCTTCTTTTTTTACCAAATGACTGCTACATGTATCAAACAGTTCTGAGGGTCCCAACTTCTAGATCTTGTTCAAGATTCTGTAGTACATCAAGGCATATTTTTCACTGTGATATCATTGCCCTCAGCCTCAAGGCTTGATTATCTCTTACTTCCTATTTTATGTTGGCCATTTTTGGGTTATTTTTTGGGTTGAAGAGATTGTTTTCCTAACATTCTCTGTGTGTGGACTCTCACATGTATCATTCTCAAAATGGTGTCAAGAGTGATCTTGCAGTAGTTTGTAGGTGTATGCAAGGCAGATGATTGACCGTATGAGACCATGACCAATAATATCCTTCCTGTAGGGGCCTAGGATTGTCTGAATCACCCCGGGGGACCTCAGCAGGCTCAAATGAACAAACATTGGCAAGCTTCCAGTCATTGAGTACAGACAAGCATCAATCCAATTATAGACCCAATTAAATTTTCTTTATGTTTGTTTTTTCTGTAAATATTGAAGGTGCAGCACTCATTGTTCAGTTTAAACTTTCATATAAATTAACAGTATACACATGTAGCAATCAATAGGTTTGCTACATATTTAAACGAAAACCATTTCTTTAAACAATGTAAAATATTACAATTGTTTAGGGACCACAAATTACATTTGTTTTTTTTAGACAGCTCTTTCAAATTTCAAAACACTTTATTTTTTTTTAATGTTTCAAGTAAGCAGGCACAATTAAGTAAATGTGTTATGCCCTCAATCTATTACCCTAGTCATTATCCCACAGTAGATGCAGTTTAAAGATACTTTTAAATTACTGGTTCTTTCACCGGAGTGAAACAAAACAAAGGTCAGCCTAGAACTTAGCCTGGCTCCTGCATGGATTGAAGCCAGTTAACATTCTTTGTAAACTGGGCCTAATGGTACCAGTCGCATAATGTGAACTGCGTATTTTATTCACTTTGTTCTCAACTCTATTTAGGTGCATTCAAGGTACATGTCCATGTCCAGTCAACTCGTCCAGTGCAGATCTCTGGCAAATGCAACATTCTGATGACATTGCATGATGATCAATAATTCCACTGTAACATCAATATCAGTGCACATTTTGTATGAGGTCAGGCGAACTTGATTAAATTTATTTAATCAACTGCACCCCCTCAAAAAAAGAGAGAAAAAAACAAATACCAACATTTTGAAAAAAGAAAAACTCAACTTGTCTTACTGTGATACTGTCTTCACTATGAACCATTAAAATGCATTTGATTTTGATTTTTGAGATCAAAGGATCACAGTGTAAAATGTGATGCACTCTATAACTTCGACCCAAACCAGCAAATTATAAAGTTTCTAAATCTGCAGTTACAGAGTCCAATCAGAATTTGGAAGTATTAGAATTACTGGGTAAAAGAACTTGTCAAAAAAGAGTTGTTTTCTGTAATATCACATATCCATTGTTGATGAGGTTTTGCAATATGCACATGTGGCATGAATTTTGCAGAATTGATACCTACATGTAGCCCTCTTTACTTTGTCCCTGACAAAAATGATGTCAATAAGTTTTGCTGAAAAGCATTGAAAGTTTCATGGTTACACTTACAGTAACTTACTGAAATTTGTACATCAAAATACAAGAATAAGACGTGGACTCTCTTGGTTTTACTACCGGTACATTGACATAGTAATAATAGTTGCTAGGATGCCAACAAATATGATTTTGTTCCCTGGTCTAGCCATCAATAATTGGGTTGCTTGAATCACAGGGCACAGACAGAGAAAGAAGGAGGCCTAAATGTATTTGTTCAAGCAAAGCTGTGCAAATGAACCTGTCATGAGCAGCATTTTCACTCCTTTTGCCCTGGGACGACATTGAAGGGGCAAACTCTGTCCGCCTTGCCTTGTCTTTTGTGTATGGTGGGTGGGTGTGTGCAGAATATATCCCAAATATTCTTGTCAGCATAACTCAAATATTTTGCATATTTTTGGTCTGTAGGTTGCTTTTGGTAATTATAAGACACCTATTGCATTAGGGCTGAAAGTCAAGGTCACAGGTGCGAAAACAGTAGAAATCTTGTCAGCTCGATATCTTGAGAAAAGCATCACATACATGTACGAAGTTCATATTTTGTTTCTAGATTGCGCTGGGTAATACTAGTTGGAAGCCTTTTGCATTGAGGCTGAAAGGTCAAGGTCACCATGACTGAAACAAAAAATCTTGTCAGTGAAATAATTTTAGAAAAACTTTTCGTAGGAGCCCTAAATTAAGTTTGTCCATAGTTTTGGTATAGTACTCCCAATAAACCTGGCATTTAAGCCTGGAAGGTCAATGGCAAATGTCACAGTGGCCACATCAAATATTGTTTGTGATCTGAAATTAGGGATCATTAATTTTTGCACGAATGGACTGGGTTTGAGTTGCCCGAACTCTTCATCGAAATTTCTGTGAAAAAGGTAAAGTTTTCTTGAAGTTTGGTCCACTAAAAATGAGCCTGTTTTTCAAGTGGAATTTTAGAGGCTTTCTTGTACATCTACAAGAAACAGGGTATAATTTTTGAAGAATGGGTCAGAAACACCATAGAAAGATTGAGGTTTGATCGTGAATGTGGGTGCATTGAAGTGCACCTTGATTTTCTGAATGGCGGTGGCCGGGCGTGCGTGCATGGCAGCCGGTCAACATGGCGTCTGCACGCAATAGCCTCACATGTGCCGCGGTACACAAACAGATACGGACTGCCTTCTGAGATTTTGTCTGTGGTAATCACTGCTTTATATTGCTACTTTTCCAAGATAAATAACAAGTATTGTGATTTGGTGGCTCTTCTGACTTTGTTCTCAATTCTTACTAAAGATTTGTACATTCAAACACAAATAAAGTGTGGTTGGGGATGTTCAGCTACATGTACTTGTGAACTTCATACTTTAAAATTGATTTTGTTGGGGCTGGGGTTAATTTCCTTGTCAATTGTGTAACAGGTGTGAACATTTTCCCATTTTTATTTGTGAAAAATGTGTGAATTTTTTTCCCACTTCTGAAAAGTTTTCACAGTTGTGAAAAGTTCTCCCTCTTGTGAAAAGTTTTCACACTTTTGAAAAACAGGTTTGATTATTTTTCCAACCTGTGAAAAAAAGTGCGAAAATTTTTCCCACGTGTGAAAAGAAGTTGTGAAACTTTTTCCTACTAAGGGGAAAATTTTTCACAATTTGTGAAATGAATATTCCTTTTTACGGATGGGTAAAAGTGTGAAAAATTTTCCCACTTTTGAGGTTAACTTTCAGTTGTACTTTGCTGTACCTCGACTGGCGCTTGTTAAGGAACTGAGATTGTACGAGACTACTTTGCGACTTAATATACGTTCTTCTAAATTTCTATGTGTGTACGTGTGAAATAAAAAACATATACCGTAAAATTTCGTTGTCTAAATTTAAAGCTAATGAAAGTTACCGGGTCATGGAGTCATACCAGGCCTTCACATGACATACATGTATATTTATAATCGAAATCAACTCCCTCTGCGGTGGTACATTTACCTGTTTCAGCTTTTTTTGGTTATGATTATTTTGTTTTCTTTTTTTATATGTTATTTTTTCTTCTTTTTTCACTTTTTCTCAGTAGACATAACACAGGGTCGAATCATGACATTATCATGACGTCATCACCTGATTTATAATAGAATTTTGACTATTTAATTTTTCCCCCATATATATTGTGTACATGTTTTCAAGGCAACATTTTGGTTGCTCAACAAACTTTAATATCATCAAAGTTACACAAAGCAAAGACCTCGAAGCAAAGATAATCCTAAAATAATTACGTCATGATGACATCATCAAGTGATTTATCATTAAATTTTGAATATATAAATATTACTGTAAATTTCTGAAAACCATATAAAATCAACCATGGCCTCCCGCAACATTCTGTTTGCCGCAAGTGCCAAAGTAAAATTTGGTCTTCAATTCATCTTGTGTGGGTCAAATCACATGACCCTTCCTTCTGGTCGAAACCGGAAGTGGGCTTATTAATTGATCAGTGGTAATGGGTATCAATTTGTTTTCAATGATATTAGTCGTTGGGGTAAAAGTATTTTTCAAATCATCTACTAATGGCGTCACATTATTGTTGTGCGCCCTCTTGTGACAGGTTGAAAATTTTGAAAAATGAACTTTGAATAGATGTCTGTGGCAAAGATTGTACGAATTGCCTGAAAATTGATGTGGATGATGATCTTTAACCAGTTAACACATGCAAAAGTTGGGGCTGATGACATCATCATACTGGACGTTAGGATAAAAAGTCCTTTTCTTCTTCAAAATTGGGTAAAAATTCAACCCTTGAAGATTTCAAAGTGAATTGCCCATTAGATGATAGCTGAAATATTGAGGTCAACTGCATGCAGTGTCTACCGACAAACACAACATTCATCTTGTTCATTTTGAAGTGATTGAAATGTTGTAGTGACATTAACTGGGACAGTTTGGGGTAATAAAATCAACAAAATGGAACCGGGTACCTGTAATCAGCAGTCAGGTTACAGATACCAGGGTACTTGAGAACACCCCAGGGATTATTCATATTAAACAACAAAAGAAATTTGAACAGAGCCTCAAAGTTGACCCCTGATGGTGCTCTTCCGGAACCCTTGGATAGGAAAAATAACGTGCAAAGATTTTAGAATTTGTGATGTTTTTTCCTTGAGTTACTTCTTAAGAAATTCAACTTGGATAAAGGGCGTTGGAAAATATATGCTAGTACAGTAAAATCTCTATAAGTCGAAGCTCAGGGGAATGGATGAAAAGTTTGAGTTATCCAACGTTCGAGTTATCGAAAGTTACACGCTTCAGTGCACATGCAACCTTACTGGCTTACGACAGTTGGCCTACAAGCCGAGTCGAACACGAAGTGGATTTTAGGCTATCCTCTACTGTGCAAGTTTTCCTCGAACATCATCATTAAACCATGTTTTCACATGGTACATTAATAAACAATAAACCCATAAGTTATGTACCGGTACCTGTGTCTACGTCTTGAGAATTCATTCGTTTGCTTTGCTTGATCGGGCTGTTACTGCATAATGCAGCACGGGCCAGTCGGTCAGGGTTTCCTTGCTGGGTCACGTGATACATTCACAAAGCACTTGAGGGCGCATCATTCATGCCTGATTTAGGCTGCATCCGAATCTCTTGTCTAGAGCTAGGTCTTGGTATTCACTCCATTGGAAATGCATGGAGACGCGCAGACAATAGACCTAGCCGTAGCTGTGGAAGCCCATTTCCGACACGGCCTTTTTTACGGTTGTGGTTGATGCCCACCCAGTGCTTGTCGCATGACAATGGCAGCCCGTGTAAACACGCTCGGCTCATCAAAGAAAAGCCTTGCGCGTGACAGTAATGACTCATAATGAAGGCAAGCGTTCTTTCATCACTTTTTATAAATAATTTTTTCAGTTTTTTTTTAATTGACCTGCCAAAACTTTGAGATAAGCAGCTTTAGTGGTATTGACATTTCAAGTTACGAATAGTTTATTGTACAAAAAGGCCTATTCTTTTGTCGGGAATACAGAAAGACGTCAAGGTAAACAGAGTTTTGACTTTACGGGCTTCGACTTATCAAGATTTTACTGTATATCAATTTATAGAATCTAAAACATTACCTGACCTAAAAGAGAAATATCCTGCCAAAAATTGACCCATCACTTCCGAAAATCTAAAATACATGAAGAACAGTCCAATTGGGTGTGGGGGTCTCATACGCAAGTGAAAATTTACTGTTTGAAATTTTATGGTAGTCTGTTGGTAACAGCCAAAATAAAAACAGATCAAAATGTTTCACAGACTGTGTTGATTCATAAGGTAATAGACTTATAGTAATATTCTACTTCTACGAAAGATTCTAATATTTATCCAACATTTGCTGATAACTACTGCGTTATGTCAAATTAACGGAACATGGAACCCATCGACTTAAGTTGGTAAATCTTTGCAACGTTTTACAATCTCGTTTAATGTAAACACGCGGAGTGAAAACATGTGCAGGAACAACGAGACCTAGGTACTGTTATCGCCGGACGTGAGAGGTCATTGATGAAATTTGTTTTTTACTCATCTCCAGGTGACTTCCTAAATATTACTTGAGGAAGACAAAGGTAAAATTCCAACATGAGTGTTTTATGGGGTGGTTTCAATTAGGAATTATTCTTCCAGAAGTTATCCAACATGATAGGACGGCCCAATGGAAAATCCCCATAGACGGGACCGCTCCAGGGTTCTGGAAGCTCGCTGTGTGACCTTTTACTTTCAGTAATTCATTGTTACCCTAGATATTAATATTTGGAAATGATGATCATTGAAATTATAAACTTTTCGATATGTTAACTGTAAAGAGTGAATACACTTGTTTTATCAGTGGTAAGGATTATATGGGTCAATTGAATGAACTCATATCTGGAAATGTCAAGATAAAATTTGATCTTTTTACTGCAAATTTGCTTTTTCTGGTGAACAGTAAATTTTACACAAAAAGTACTGACTACGAATTGCTTTGATAATGGCCATTAGGATAGTGTTTGGCAGTGACATTTGGAAGTATTGATTGCCATCATCTTTTTACCATGATGCCATGACCATGCACAGAGCAGGCCCAATCACCTCCTTCAGCTGCCAAGATCTTGTTACATGCTCCACCACTGACACTTCAGGAGGATGAGATTTAATAACAAGCCAGCTAGCCGTGCTGTTGAGGGCTGCTAGCGCTTGGCTATATTAATCCAAGCAGTTTTGAATTACATCTGTGAGGCTGTGGATATGTAGCCATTGTACAGTCTGCTAGGAGCTGTAGTTAATATGTTGATGGTGCACTCCAGTTTGCTCCAAGTCATCATCTACAGTATTGATGGGAGATTGATCTCTTATATTAGTGTGTTCCTGGGGGGAACAGTGCAAAACATTCTGTGACTGTTCACATGGAGAAAGTCTGCATCAGCTGGATTTTTGGAACCTGTGTTAGGTGAATACTTTTTGTTCCAGTCTTTATTTTCCCCACGAATGGCATTCTTTTTCCATTCATATTTGCTGACTAACTTTAGCCACAAGCCTACTTATATATTGTACATGCATCTGGTACATGTACCGTACATGTACATGTTGGGTCTTGACTTCATTCCCCCCCCCCGCATGTATGTTCATGTACATTTCAAATCCATTCACCCACTCCTCTCATTCAACCAGCAGGCCCCTTCAAGAATCCAGGTATAATGCATCATTGCATGACAGCTCTGTACCACACAATGGAGCATTACAATGTACCAGCCTCAGCAGGTTACTGTTTATTCATTAGCCTGAGTCATTGACATTACATGTACATATATGTACCTTGCCTATTTGCTGTTAAACTAAACTTGGTTTTGTTCAAGATCAAGCTAATTTACAGTGAGCCAGTTACTTACAATGAGTAAGGTTACCAGTCTTGAGCGTTGGCTAATAATATGTGTTAAAAAGTGAGAAGTACATGCGCCTCAATATAAATAGGCAGGCTTCTGAAGTATGGGTCGCCGTGTTAAGCTTCTTGGATAACAACATGCACTTGCTAGATGAGCATGTTCCTTGCTGAACTGGCATTTCTAAAAAATATGTCATTTGGTATAAAAAGCTACTTGAAAACTGCATTGTACATGTACTGTACATGCACTAGCAGCTCTATTCACCTCTTATTTTTAGTTACAGGTACATGTAGCTGGCACGTTGGTGGAAATTTATTCTCATATTAGCTTTATCTATTCTCAAAACACTCTGTGCATGTCATTAAGTCATGTGTACATGCAACTATTAGTATTCCAAGAATTTATTGGTAACCTTCCAATAATAATAAAAATGGCACCTTGGGTGTCATTTACCACTGAGGGTATATAAAACCCATGGACCCCATCACAACAGGCAACAATTGTGTTGTACCAAGAGAACAGAATATATTTTACTGTTGAGTAGTGCATTTTATTTCATTTAAATTGTCTTCACCAACAAAGTGTTAAGTTGTTCACCAACAAAGTGTTAAGTTGAACAAATTCAGCTAAATTAAACAACTGGTAGGGAGTACAGTCTGTTTTCTTGACAGTTGAAAAGACATTTCCAGTAAGCTGTCACCTGTAATGTCCATAACCATTGGGTTCCCCCATCATGCCTGTTGGGATGCAGACTTTGGAACCATGATGACCATATTGGACATGGGCAAAATGTTCTGTATTTTCTTGGTGCTGTGCTGTCCTGTACAAAAATCAAATTTGGAATGAAAGAAAAATTTCATCTTTGAGGACATTGTGCTATCTCGCGACATTAAGATCATGGAGAAATTACAGCAAAATTGGCCCAGTTAAAAAAGGACAAATGATGTAAACAAAAATGTGGGTTGCACCAACAGCTGAAGTACATACATGTACATGGAGCTTCTTTACTGTCCTTCAGTGCACATCTCACACATGAATTAGCATAGAACCAGCGGGCTACACAACCTCTTATCCAAGGTTACACAGTTAAAACGCACTGGAAAGGACATATCAACTGTGAGAAAGATCAAGGTTATCCATCTTTTTTTCAAAGCGTGGCAACATTTTCAAGGCACTCGATCATAAACGGTGTGCACGTACTTGTAGCATATCACATGATCAATTCCATATAAATTTTCTTTAAATACTCATTACCACTTTGTGTGGGTGTTCTTTGGAGTGAAGATGATGCAGTAGGGGCAGAATTATAGATTAGCATCCTTACACTCCACTGGGTAATGTCACCTTTAGGTTTCAAATTAAAAAAAAAAAATCGAAGTGAGGCTATTCCTGTTGCAAAAGAGTTAAAGTTTCACTTTTTACAGTGTAATAGCAACTGTCCACTGAGTGATACGTAAATTGTACAGTATAAAACAATTTTTTTACAGGGCTCGAATTGCGACTATTGAGGGGTGCTGCCATTTTGGCCCCAAGAAATGGGACATTATAAGGACACCAAGACCAGTAAAAGGGGCAAAAAGGACAAAATTTCTACAGAGGAAGGCACTGAAGCCAATCTGTAAAATATTCTGCAAAACGAGTTAAGAAACCGAAAAAAATGAAAAAAGTGGGTGTCATGTCCTTGAGCTATAATGGTTAAATATTTTATGACTCAGAAATCACTCCCAAAATTTCTTATGACAAAAATCCTATTACAGGATGGAACAGGCAGATTTTCAGATAAAGCATTTCTAAATTTAGAGAAAATTAACTCATACCAAAGAATTCCAGTGAAATAAAAAAGAAAACTTGTTTTGTTGAATTTTGACACATCTTTTTGGCTGCACAATGCGAGCTTACCTACCATATCCCCCTGTGCCGCAAAGTTGACCAATCCATTATGTCAGGTAAAAATCAATTACACACGTGTAGTTGAGTCTACTGCATGCGTGCATGTGCAATCCAAAACTGGGGCAAAAGGTAAGACAAGTTCAAGCAATGTCTGTAGTTCCCTACAGTTTGACTAACACCACCCAAACAACGTATAGTTAGGACCATCTACGCCACGTTTACACTTGATCCTGCAAAGGATGATCAGATCTAGCAAGAGCAATCAAGCGAGGGGGTCAGATCTGTGCTGCATTTATATTGGATCCTGGTGCTGCATAAATGAAGCTCTGCAACCTTGGGGCAAGGTTATTTGAACAGTTCACTGATTATGCGCACTGGAGCAAAACGGCAGCCATTATGCCAGAAACTTGAACGTACATATTCGTGTACTTACTGTATATACGTCTGGTTGTCTTTTCTCAAGTAGGTTTAAATGAAACGATGAAAAATGGGGAATAGAAGGTTTTGGAAGGGCGATATGCAACAGTAAGGAAAGTCAGAAAGGCGACATGGAAGAGTGGCAATGGGCAAGTACCAGTTTATTACCAACTCAAGTACGAAAGCACACAGGCTTAATTGAGAACCAATTACGTATGTGGCATCTGGGCCAACAGTGTATGTATGGTACGTGTACAATGTCATGTACGTATAAATAACATGTAGTCTTCTTGACGACACAGACTTGTGTTTTTTGTACGCTTCAAGACTTGTGTCGGATGTATTTGCGTCAAATTCCGGGATCTGATCCGGATCTGATCTGGCATTGCATTTACATTGCAAATTGATCCGGCACGTGGGATCTGAACCGGATCTGATCCTTCCCAAGAGGAGGATCAGATCCGGGATCAGGATCTGATCGTGTACTACGTTTACACACGTTTTTGATTCGGATCTGATCTCCCTTGCCGGATCTGATCCTCCTCACTAGATCAAGTATAAATGCAGTGCTAGTCAACCATCAGGAACCAGGCTCCAGGACATGGTTGCACTGCTGGTTAGCAAGAGCTCATTCATTTCCATAAGCCAAAGAAAATAGTTGCTTCTAAAAAAATGCTTCTGGTTACCCGCCCCTACCTAGCAAATTGTGCTGGCCCTTAATGATTTTGTTGAAAAAGAAATAGAAATAAAAATATTGTTGCTGACCCGCATGCTTATTTCAGGGGTGTGAAACCTGAGCTTTTGTGCCATCGACAGGCATCAGTTTCCTTGTTTTTGTTTCTTACGTATGTGCTGATTTTTTTGTTCTTTTCTATCAACGCGATGGCCAGGCCAAACTTTGCAGGCCCTTGTTTGGACACCGAACAGTACTTGAGCTCCATAATACCCGTGACTGATACATACACATGTACATGTATAGAACGTGTGTACAGTGATACATATCTGGGGCTCGAAGCGCAAGCCTTGTGTGTAAACAGCATCCTGGGACCATCCGCTCATTGTGTTGTGATTGGCTGACAATGAAACATCAAGATTCATACATGTGTCAGTGGGACTCATTATAGCCATTCCTGCGTGAGCAGAAGTAGTGACTAACAATCTCCACTCTAACTCTTGGAAAGCACATCTTTCACTGTAAATTTATGGCTTGAAATAAGGTTAGTACATTTTCCCTTTCACCGATAGAGGGTTTCGTGACAACTGGTGCGGGGTGTGCAAAGTTATTGTGTCGTGCATCATCACGCGGGTTTTAAGTGCTCTATGTACATCGGTTTGTATGAGCTTTCAAACAGTTTTGTGGACATGAACTCATCAGAATGTCACTACAACACAAATGTATAGTTGTCCGAAGAGGCTCTGACTTATATACAATCTTTGACAAGACCTATCCTCAAGTTAGGAATCTGCGGGAAAACAGTATCGATGGATTAAACTGTAGACCATCAAAATCACTTTTTAATAAAACAAATAAATTTAAAAAAGTTCCCACCCTAAAATTTTTGACTCAAAGATTTTTAGAAGAAAAAAAAGATACTACCCACCTACCCGACCTGATTTTTCTTTTCAATGTAACAGAAAGCACAACTATTATTTTGCTTGGCCGTATGGAGGGAACCATTCACATGAAAGCAATTGTGCGAGATTTCACTGACAATGAACACCGCGAGAATCATAACCAAAGGTGAAATTTAAGTAACATTGAGATTTAAAAAAATTGATGAACTAGGGTTGTTTGAGTATAACTGAATTGCGCATGCACTTTATTGAAAAGCAATTGAACTACAGTTCCTGCCCAAACTTGCCCATAGACAGTAGACCTAGCTGTATATCCCTGGAAGCCCAGTTTGGACACGACCTAAGCCCACCTACCCATGTGCCGGCTGGGTTGCTGCAATTATGCCAAGTTAGGCTGTCTGGCCACCATGTACCTGCACGTGCCTGCAGCGTTAAGATGAACAAAATACACGTACATTTATGTATTGTAACAGTAAATCGAAGCCTACCGCAGGCAAGCCTCACATCACATGGTACGCAGCACGCTGGGTTGGCCAGCTCGGTTGGCCTGGCTGTACACTCATGTCGCAAGAGGACGATCGTGTACTGGTAGATCGCATCACGAAATACATTTACATGAATTTGAGATTGGGAACTTACGGGAAACGTAGGGTATTGTTTTAAGGAGCACCACTGCCAGGAATAATGGGGCACAAGGCCTGCTTTGGCCGTGGACAAAATGGAAATTTTCAGGGCACTGCAGCCAATTGTAAGGGCCCCAACTGCCATGGCTGCGTTGGTCGTGGTGAAATTTGAGCGCTGTTTCTAACTCCAGGAATTACTTCTGTGGGTTACCAGTGATTGCATATTTACAGCTATGTGATATAACTGCATTTGGGATTTATGCTTGGAACACCAGGCACTGGTGCTATTACACAAGCTTTGTTGATAAGTCTTTGCAGTTATCAGCATAAGTGTATTTTTCACCCTGTATTAATAAAAGACCTTTGTTTCACATCGTCAGTTTGTCACATAAATGTCATATTTTTGGTCTAAACACTGCTTGATATCAAGGAAGCAGTCAAAGACGATTATAAAGTCACTGCCATAAAGCTACTTGTACATGTGTGCACTGTGAATGTCACAAAATGCCAAAGTTGTGAAGCTGCCTGCCAACATTTTAAAGCCAACCTTGTATCCATTGTGAGCAGGTTAGATGAGAACACAAGTAACAAACAATGCCATCATTATCCCCAACATTCCTGGCAGTGTTCTACACATGTATAGTGTTCTCATATTGTGCTTACTTTTCAGGTGCAATTCACTGTTAGCAGTGTTTTCCATAGAATGCATTGAAGACAAACTGCTGAAATCCAGTGTTGGTGAATCTGACTGGCCCACCCAAAATATCCGGAGCTTACGTCCAGCACTCAAATTACCGTGGATAATAGCATACGCGCGTCAACTTAAAACTGTTACAAATCCAAATAGTACATTGACGCATGAGCTTGTTGGAAATAAACACTGGCAAAATGGCTGCGCTGGCTCTGGACTGATGTTTTGAAGAACTGGATAAATGTTGCTGACGACACAGATAATCATTATATGGCTACCATGGCAAGCTTGCAAAGTACATGTACATGTACATGTAGCTCACGGTGATAACTATAAACTAGTATGAAATCTGTCAGGTTCCAAGAGTGGAACAAAATTGAAAGTACAAGGAATTGCTATTTTTTTCATGGTGAGAATATCACAATTATTGGGCATACTTTGAATAGACAATCAAATGAATATGTCAAACAGATATTGCACATTAATGGATATCATTTAACCACAGCAGGTGTACATGTATGTGACATATACTCACTGTGTAGTAACATGTTAAACATTGGTGGAGAAGTAAGAGTATGACACTAAAGGTGATTGAATTTTAGGTACACATACATGTACATGTACAATAAGAAGTGTCAAACAGTTATCAGAAAATTCAGTACCTACCTGGTACATTAATGTGTGGTAATATACGTGTGGTAATATAGTATGTGTTCAAAATATACTTCGATCAACTTGCACTCATGTGCATGCATGCACAATCACAACTCATTTAGAAGTCATTTAATTACTGGTACGTTTTGTTCATTCTTCAAAACAAGGTTTACATAGACTGTATCGTACTCGTATGTACCCACATCTGTTTCTACACGGCAGGATAATAAATGATCCAGGAAATTCGTAACAGGAGACAATATTGTGTAGATTCACTGACACGTACATAATAATATGTTACTCACGTGGCAAGTCAAGTAGAGGTATGATGATGATCATCCCTGACAACCAGGTAGTCAGTTTATTGATGCAAGAGGGTCTGTCCAACACCAAAGGTAACAGGGCCTGGCTTTTATATCCACAAACAAGCCATATTTCACAAGGGGCATGACATTAAATAATCAGGATGTGTGTTGATTTTGCAAACACTCCTGATCATTTATCAAATTTATGAAAACATCCACAGGCTATGCTTGTATCTAAATACTATTCATCTTAAAATGCCTCGGCAATGCTAAACATGATGTATGAAGTAAAGTGATTGTAAAGAATGAGATTGGACAGTTTATGATAACAGTGAGGGTACTAAGTATATGTAATTATCATGAACAACAGTAGATAATAAGTGAAAGTCAGTGAGATCTATGTCATAAGTGGTTTGCACACGCAGCTTGTCTTCATTTTCTGTTGGTCTAACCTTCCTACTACCTTTGTAGTAAATATAAAAAAAGACCCTTAACTTCTTCCTTGAAAAGGAATTGCTTTACTTTGGAGATCTGTTGTAGGAAGCAGTGTTGAATGTTATTCTGATGATGGTGTCTTTACGAGGAAAATCTACAGACCTGCACTGGTTACCATTGTCACATACTGTACCATCTGCTTTCAAGTCCCCACCCTGTTGCATACTGTATTAACTACAATGATTTCTTATGTCTGGTATTTCATTATTTTTAGGTGCATATCAGAAAAGTTAAAAATGGTTTATTATTGAATATAATTAAAGCATATGTATTTGATGTAATTTTCCCCCCAACCTGTGAAAAGGCACCTCTGTGTCTCATTTAACCCTCATTTTTGTTTCACTGCTTAACAGATTTTGAGCCTTGTTGGTGCTAATACAAATTTCTGCATTCAAAACTTTGCCATTCATACAGTGGTCGACATTAAGCATTTTTGCCAGAAGCTAAAACAGCTCCTTGCCTTTCAGATTTCTGGAGTTTTCGGGAGCTGTTTCATTGAACCTAGGAGCTATTTTAGGTAAAGTCATATTAGGCCAAAAAATAATAGTTCTGCTTTCAATTACATGCCTCTCAAAAATAGGGTCAGTAGGTCAGAAATTTTTGAGTCCCTTTTTTGTGCTGATTAAATGGCATAAATGGGGACAAAAGCTTTAAAAACAAATTTCCTCAAAAAGTGATAAAAACTTGTCTTAATCCTTGTAAAAATTTCTACAGAAAACAATTCACAACAATTATGGACAATTCACACAATGCTTGTCAGGTAATCATGGCAGGAAACTGACCAATGATGTACATGTATCTCGTGGTAAGTGTCCATGATGCATCCAATGGGCAGGCGATAAACCCCGTACCCTGGCTGGATATTTGATGGAAACTTGCTCGCTTCAAGTACGAGCAAAATCACCTCAAATTAAACTCCTGAACACACAGAATACATACATAGACAAGTTCGGTGAATTAACTTGCAGAAATCCTCTTGCAACATTGATGTTTTTTTACCTGCAGCTGTAGGGTTGTGTGCATGTACGGTCAATGTAGTGTAATCGACTAGTGTAGACTGGTTGGCACAATTCCATCACACGTTCTTTGGCATGGGTGCAGCGCAGCGCATGTGTTTTCACCTATGCAAACAGCGAAACGCGAAGAAAACTTGGGAAAATGACAGAAGTTTCTTTTCAAAAATTGCAAATGTAAGTAGGGAAACATATAAAAGCAGGCATTTAACGTGAGAAATGGTTGTCGAACCTACCCTCACCATGGTAAATATTTTGATGATTTCTTCGGAATAAAGTGTGTCATAACCTCACAGAGGATCAGTAATGGCCTGGTGCTAATTTCCGCACCTGACCTCTCACTTTATTGAGGAAGGGGGATGATTCAATTGGTAACTCTCCCAGGTCAAAAAGTTGTTACATTGGTTTGCACACAGAAAATGTCTAGAAATCCTGCAAATCCTTCAACTGCCTCCATGTAAGATTGGATACAACTTCAGTCCCCCAAGTCCTCTGTTGCCAAGGGACAAAAGGATAAGTCACAGATGCGATTGCTTTGTCGAGACGAGTCGGCCCATCTGATCTTCACAAAATGGTTACACCATTCAGTGCCCAGTTTACAGATTAAACAGCAGTATTGAAAAACAACTCCACATTAAGTCAGTCTTTTGAAAACTAAAACCAGAAGCAATGCCACCAATAGAAGCACCATTCCACACAACTTTCACTCCTTCATAAAACCACAACCACCAAGGTGCCTCTACAGTAATGAAATTAAATTCCATTTTCATAAATTGCACAGATTCCCCCCCCCCAAAGAAAGCAGAGCAGCATTTGCAACATTGTGTCAAATGGACATTGATTAAAGAACAAGACTTAGTATCAAAATTAAACTGCAGTGAAGTTCAACCATTTTAAAGCAACCCCAAAAATCCTTTTCGGAAGCTACAGTGAAAAGTTTTAGTCTGCTAACAGAGCTAATTAAGAGATTGGACTGCTATTTAAATAAAGTGTTGGTGTTTTCAGAGTAAAGACACACTAGGTCAGTTTTATGTAACAATTTTTATTTTTCAGGACAGATCAATTAAACTGCTAGGGCATACTTGCATAAAAAGAAATTTCTTGGAAAGGGAACTGTGGTTTCAGCTTCTCTGAGAGGTAGATGGAACCCTGTAACTTGAAGCCTAAGTCCCTGTGATTTCCTCCCACTCCAAACTCAGAGAAGGTGAAAAATCTTAAATAGTCAACCCTGAGCAGTGTTTTAAATGTGATTGAATCTATTGAGAGCCACAATTGTCCCTCCTGCAAAATAACCCCAGTTGCGCCTCGGATCAAAATGTTTAATAAACGGTGCAGAATTGAATTACACTACATTTATATTGCTAAACTTTTTCTGTGTTACAATATACTTTATAAAAACAAGTTTCCTTTTGAAAGTTTTGCCATTTACGTTTAGTCCCTTAAGTCCTTTGTTAAATTTACATATAGTGAAAACCAATTTGAAATCTGTGCTTTCAGGTCTTCTTGTCATGTTATTCAAAACTGACCAAT
Source organism: Acanthaster planci (assembly GCF_054643075.1). Classification (NCBI taxonomy): domain Eukaryota; kingdom Metazoa; phylum Echinodermata; class Asteroidea; order Valvatida; family Acanthasteridae; genus Acanthaster; species Acanthaster planci. The sequence continues at coordinate 14,252,696 of NC_141784.1, forward strand.
TAAAATGCAGGGGCCACCTTTTAAATGAAGTGTCTAGTAGAATTACATGTACTTCAACACTCATTTTATCCCTTTGTGTATGAATGTATTTACAATACTGTATTAATGGTCAATACTACATACATTTACATGTAGAATGACTTTAGATCCCGCATAAAACAACAATGCTGAGAGCAATGAACCATGTATCACTCACTGGTCACCACAAACAGTTTGTTTGCCAAATGGGTTCCGTTAAGAATTGTAAGGACTGATAACCCTTGCACATGTACCATCCTTCAGGATTGGGGCTTGCCTGTCAGTTTGACATAACTCCTAAATGAAAAGCTGTTCCAAATCAGGGTGACCAAGGATGGCTCATGATCAGACCACTTGGCAGTACACCACATGATGATACCAGTACTTCCTGTTAAGTGGAAGAAAGTACTTTCAGTGGTTGCACTTTCCCAGGAAAAATTTGAATAGTTTCTGTGTTGGGATTAAATCATTAAACCATTATTCCTGACCACTTCTGGTTTTCATACAAATAGAGTAACGGACGCTACACTTTGCGTAACGGACATGACACCTTATATAAGACAAGTGACAGAAACAACATTGCGGCTCAGTGTAAAAGATTGATGATCAGTTTCAATTGCTTGAGGGTTCTAGTGGGATGTTTTTACATACTTATAGTAAATAATAAATATAAAATCTGTCTGTTCAAACTTCCAAAACTCACAAGAATTTTCATTATTATCAGTAGGCCAAAATGCCTTGTCCATTTCTTGTTGTGCGTTACGCTCACATTGAGTGCATTTTCTCTACAGCCGTTCAATAAAATTGTATAAATTTAATGTGTATGTCACTGATAGTTAAATGCTTGTGATAAACTCAATAAAAATTGTTTGGAGACTATAATTCTACTGTGTGATGATTTGAATTTCAAAAAATTGTCTGAATGTCACATGCATTACGTTGGAATTGACCATCTGTGGGTACTCAACATGTGTAGTAATTGGTCTTATCTGTAGACCTGTATGAGTTTTATTACTCATTTGTCTTTTGGGAAGGATACTCCAAGAAGGTCTTTCAGTGTAATAGAGAAGGGTGAAACATGAAGGTAAATGGTCAGTTTAGATGTTGGAAGAAAACCCTGGACAAATATTCTGGGGGAACCGTGGAATTAGATAGGGACTGGAAAATTTAATTGTACTGACTTAGGTGAGATTCATACCCAGGTTATAGATGCAAAATGTATCATACCACTACACCAACCTGGCTTGTTTTCATCATTGAACATCTGTTATATTACAATCTACCAGTAACTGCAGCTATATGTATATTCCTAAAAGCCAAAACAATTTTTGTCACTAATGGTCTAGAATACATTTGTAAAAGCCAAGACAAATTTTGCCACTAATGGTCCAGAATCACTCCAATCAACACCGAGTTTGGGAGTATTTTGGTTCACCAAGGCCTCTCTCTGTTACAAAGGCTTGATGTATCAATGTGAACGGCAGAACTACATGTACATGTACAGTACATACATGTATGTATGATGTTTGTACTTTACATATGCCTTTGTATTACTGCAACATTGTACTGTATTTGGACAGATTCAGAATGGCTCTAAATAAACATACTCGTATCAAGGGAAATAAGACTGTAGGAATAAGTAACTGCAGTTTGAACTGATTTAACACAAACCTAAACAAATTGTTACAAAATGAGTTAATATGTATTGCAATCCGTGTTTGAGTCAGTTGAGATTAAACTGTGATAATGCATGTGCGCATGTAATTAATTAAAACCACTTTTGGTGGATTTGTGATCTTGGTACTTACACTTATGTGTAGGATTCAGTACTTCTCAAATACCGGTATTTAGCAGAAATGTTTTGAACCTGTGATATGAGCCTATGTCTTTAAAGTAAAAAATGTTTGTTCTTTTTGCAGGTATAGATGGTCCTGGTAACACATGGAATAATCAGCAAAGCCCAAGCTTCGATTCAAGGGTGAGTCCCTTTGAAGTAATCTATGTCTTGAAAGTTTGTTTCTCATGAGCTAAGATGTTTGCACTTGTTGGTCACTCAGCTGATGTACCTCAGTAGGTGTACCTGTTTCTGAGAAAGGGTTGCTCATTAGTTTATTGCTATGCAGTGAAAGATGTTTGTACTGTACTTTTAGGTCAGACAGGTATAATGTACATGTTTTGGAGAAAGGTACATGTATGGATTATTGTATACATTTTGGGCCCACTCCCTTTCCTGTGTTTGTTTCCTGTGATATGTATACCCTGTATGTTTTGTTTTAAAATGTTGGAAGTATCTTTGTCTTCTTTCTTCTAGAGCAATTGTATTGCAGAGTTATGTAATTGCTATACATTACCTCATGCAAAACCAGCATTTGAGTTTGATCTCACTTCTGAAAACCTATACCACTGACCTCGAAGTTTGAAAAATCTGTTACAGAGTTTTTAATTAATTTCAGGTATTTGAATGAATTACATTTTCTGATGATCACATGCACGTGTATTTACATGGAATAAATGCCAATATTACTATTGCCCGGTAACTTCTAGCCATGATATGTACATGTAGATGTAGATTTAATTAGAAATGACCAGGGTGCATGAACAGGATTGCTCAGGCATATGTATCAGGGGTCAGAACAGGGCAACAAAATTGAAATATGATTAGGCTGGGGCATAGGTGAGGTTTTCTGAGTAAACTCAGAAAGGTGACCCTTGGTGGCCCTATCATATATTGGTGGAGTCCCTGCTGGCACACAGTCAGCCCACAGAGACATGGCTTTTCCAGGTTTCAGGTGACAGGAACTGAACAAAGGGCCATCTTAGGCCATATTTGAAATGAGTATGTATCTCAACGCTAGACTACAAAGAACATGTACTTTACACTTTACCAATTACTTGCATTTGCATGCTGAAAGCTCACAAATGGTATATTAATGCCATTTCTCATTTTGCAGAACTTTGTTCTGTTTGACTGTGCCAATGCGGGACTATAGCCATGGAGGGTATCTTAACCTCAGCTTCTGCCCTGTGATTGGCCAAAAAGGATCACAGTGTAATTAATTTTTTTTACTTACCACCTAAAGATATGATTAGCTGAAAGTTTTTCATTTGGTGTGCCCTCCCCATAAGACCAAGCATACATTTTGGAACTTTGTCATATTACAGATGTATTTTACACCCATCATTCAAACTACTTGTTCAGGTAGGGTCAGCAGAGACCTATATGTGTATCTTAGAGTGCTTTGGTGTGCACGTGTTAACGGAAATTTTCTCACCCAGAAGAAAGTTTGAAATGTTGGTTCGTGGTATATGCATAGTGTACACCTGTATATTGCTTTGATTTGTTAAGCCATAAATAAATTCATGACAAACCATACTTGCTTTTAATTTGTTCTAGGGATATGAACACTCACACAGTACAACCTATGGCAACATGAATGATAGAATAATGGAAGGACTTCCAAATAGTTACACTCATTCATCTTCAGCAATGTCTTCAATAATGGGTAAGTGTATTCTCTCTTTTCTTTTATACATGTATGTTCACACTTTCATTCCATGGTTGACATTGCGGAGGAACTAGAAAGGCTTCTTAATGGTATGTGGAAATATTACTGTAAAAAAATTATTCCAATTAAAAATATGTTGTAAGATCAATTCCGAAAATAAGCCATAAATTATGTCGCAATGGGAAGTTAACCTCCAAGGCACTGGTTTCTTTTCATAGGTAAGCAATGACTTATTACCAATACTGTGGGCCACCAACAGGTTACCATAGTTAGACTAGTTTCTGTCGCACATTGTGGGAAAAGTTTGGCATCTGTATGCCAAACAGCATCCCCTCGTAAGGTGATGTAAGAATTCAGGCAATTTCTATTACTTGGGGAAGGGAATGTATTTGTAAGTTCATACTGTACATTGCAATGGAAAGTTAAAGAGCTCTGTAAATGGAAATGGCAAACAATTTCATTTCGCATTTTGCTCACTACTTTTCCCTCTGCGAATTTGTAACAAATAAGATACAAAAGGATAAAAGTAGTGCAAACATCGTGTCAAAATGGTGCAGAATATTTTGCAAACTCGGCATAAAATACTTGCGAAATCAATATGTGGCAGATGTATGAAAAAAGTACAAACATTTTGAGAAAACAGTGAAAAAGGTGTGAAACTGATGGGGAAAATGCTGCATACTTGTTGCAGAACCAGTGCAAATAAGAACTGGCAAAGTGCGGTGCAGTCTGAAATGTAGTAAAGAGCCAGCCATTTGGGTCAGATCATATGCATGTGCATGGCCACAGAAACAGCTATGAGGTGACTACAGGCAGAGGAATACATGGACTAATTGTGTTGTCATGGAACATGGCATCTTTGTTTAATACAGGGTCACAGTGGTCACAGACAATCTTGAAAAAGTAGTTAAATTAAATTTTCCATTACCAGGGCCCAAAAAGTCATGGAAATTTGTAAAAATCATGGAAACTTCAAGAAAATTTGAGAAGACTCTTAAATTTTAAACTCAGAATACCCCTGAACAGAATATAGACATATCCTGAGAGACAAGAAGCCATGCAGAGACATGAAAATTCATTATGCCACAAGAGATCAATGTTCATGAGTCAATAGCAAAGTTCTTCAAGTGCTACGTGTGGAATCCCAAGTGGATTCCCTTATCTGTTAATTTCTGCCAAGTCAGTAGCTTGCAAAGTACCCAAGTTTCTTTGAAAAAGGAGATTCTTTGGGGTAAGTTCAATCGATGAATGTAGTTAAGTATAGTTTGACTAATACCGCCTGAACAATGAATGATGTGAACTATCTAGTCAACCATTTGGGACCAGGCTCAAGGGCATGGTTGCAGCGCTGGTTATCAATAACCCATTTCATTTATCATTACAGAGGGAGCCATTCATATGAAAATATTTGTATGAGATTTCAGATTTTCATGTATGCCGTGAGTATCACAGCCACAGGTGAAATGTAACGATGAAATTTAAAAAAATTGACTGACCAGGGTTGTTTGAGTGTACCTGAATTGTGCATGCGCATTATTAAAAAGCATTCGACCACTGATTGAACTGTAGTTTCTGTCTGAACTTGCTCTTGGCTGAAAAATGGTGGGATTGTTTGAATATACACCTGGATAAACTCCTTGGTTTTGGGAGCTTCCATCCAAGGGCAGAATTCATAATAATTATGATTGAAAAATTGTCCCAAATGCTCGATAGTAGAGGGACGTCATTTTGGAAATGGGGTCGAGCAAGCTTGGCTATTGTCACTCTTTTTTGGGGGGGGGTTTGGTATGAAAAAATTTAAAACGTAATTGGCCAACCCATCAAAAATTGAACAGAAATGGAAAGATTAAGGACAAGATAATAATCTGAATTTGAGGAATTCCAGCAAATTCAGCCTCAAACTTTGTTGATTTGATAGTGTTCAGTGGGGCTTGAATTCTTTCCCTGCATCCAAAGGGCGTAATGCACTTGCAGTGCTCTTACACTGGTTCATGCTGCTGAATTAGATACACTATAATTGTTTAGCCGGGAGCCAATCTTAGCACTAAATCAAGGGTTCAATGGTACGTGTATGTTGGACCTTGTATCTTGACCCAAACCGAGAAATAAACGGCCTTGACTCTCCTTCGAATTCCAGCAAATGAAACATTGTACTTCTGCCTTTGATTGATGATTCTCTGATTTCCATGTTTGGAGATGTACATTTTTGAAGTACTCAGAACACATAACCTTAAACACATAAGCCAAATGACTACAATATTGATATGTATGTGTATGGATACATGTATACAAATTAGTACAGAAAACTAAGTGTAAACAAAAATTCTCCCTTTTTCCCACTTGTGGGAAAATCTGTAAAAGTGTTTCCTAATTATGCCAAAATTTGTGAGAACCTTTTCTCACTTGTAGGAAAATCTGTGAAAATCTTTTCCCCACTTCCAGGAAAATCTGTGAAAATGCATGCATTTTACCACTTACAAAAAGTACAAAAGTCTGAATATCTTTTCCCACTTGCTGGAAAATCTGTGAGAATATTTCACTTCAAGAAAAGTTTTTTGCAGTTTGTGAAATGAATATGAATTCTTTGGGAAGGGAAAAGGCGTGATAGGAATTTCCATTCACAGCTTAACTTTCAGTTGCGATGTAGTGTATGTGTGATTATGGAATTTTGGAATAAGGAGTTAATTTGCATTATATATGTGGCACAGTACAGTAATGGTAAAGAACTGATTGACTGAAAAATAATGTTCAAATTGTTGATGTTGATGTTGAAAAGTGTCTTCAAGATGAATGGTTGGTGGCTCACAATATGTATTATGAGCAAAATCATAAGCAAAATCTTTTGAAGCCTTATTTCATGATTCATTGTAAGTCCATTCATGAATATTTGATCTAAAATAACCCGGATACTTGATTCACCAGCGAAATAATTAAATATCCGGTTTCTTGGGCAGAAGCCTAACAATAAAAACATAGGCATGAACTGCTAACCCCTGGAGTATGTCACTGACCATGTGGTTAACAGTCCAGACTTGGTTTCAAGACAATTGGTAATTGACAAAGTGTAAGACCCCAGGCCTCAGCAAGATCCCAGTTGCAGGTAATTACACCTTGATTGGCCTACTCTCCAAAAGACCCAGGAACTTCTCTGTGGGCTCCTGGCCTTTCCTGCTTAGGGCATATAAACTGTGCCAAGTTGGGAAACACCCCCTACCAACTGAAGGTGCCTTGAGCTATTCCATGGCTACCTTCACAGTCAGCAAGATCTGTTACCTACTGTTACAGTCCTGCTTCAAAGAGACCTACTGAAGGGGACTGACCGTATTGCAAAAACAAAAACGAAAAGGAAAACGTATAAGGCAGGTTCCTCAAAATATGGACCATTAGATAATATTCAACTTTGGGGGTTCATTTTTTTTTTAAGTGAACAGAAGTGAATTAATTCCCACTGTCTGATGTAATGAGGAAAGATATCTGGAACAATGATGACCATGTCCATCTTTCATCTTAATTGCAGTTAATTAATTAAAGTTTCGAACGTCAGCATTTTTGACAGACGTGAACAACCTGTTGAAATCCTAGCCAATAGAATTTACTGAGGAGTGATAATCCCTGCGGTTATTTTACACAGATTTATATGTGGTGAAAGGTGATAATAGTTACACATATAAAAAACATAATCACGAAAGTAAAAAATACCTCTCACAAGTAATCACGTCCCAAAGTCGGCAGTCATGAACGTCATTCGATTCTGTCATTAGTGTAAAAAAAATCAACTGCAAAAAAACAGTGAGTAAAATCCAATAGATGTACAACACAAGCTTTAGAGAAACGTTTCGCTGCATTATGGCCATCAACCCAGATAGTGCGCCCTCTTTTTCATTCAATATACATGAGCCCCTCCACGGAATGGCCATGCTCTGCGATTTTTCTCTTTGGACCAGGGTTTCTCGAAAGAAAATCGGTCATTCAGAATGACGTTCAAAAAAAAAGATGTCCGAAACATAAAATACATTTCGTGAGGAAAATCTAATGCTCAGAGTTGTTAATTTTAATTTAGTTTTCAGTGGGGATATCTCCAAAATAAGCGGCAAAATGAACATCGTGCATGGAATTTTCAAGCACTACATGGGACAGTGTTTTCGGCATTCTCATATGTCATGCATTTTTTGTCAAAATTTTTGAACGTCATAAAAATTCTGTTAAATATGACGTTCACAACGAACATTGTACTCATTATAAATTTTTGATGCAGCCAAACTTCAAGATAATTTTTAGTGGTTGAAAGGTATAAGACCTGGCAGATATGCTTGTATAGTGAGAATGATTATTAACGATAAGAGAATGAAGAGAGCCAAACTTTTCTCATCATTTTCAGTCAATTTTGTGCTCTTTTTTGTGGCTTATATTTTTTAAAAGTTATTTCTCAAGTGCTTTAAAATATATCAGTCAAAAAATATACTGAATTTTCCTTCTTGTTGAGAGAAGTTTTGAAATCAAGTCCTCTGGTGTAAACACTTTGACATCAGTGTTGTAGGTCTCGAGACCTGGTTTCGGTCTCGAGACCTTTTTTTGCGGTATCGGTCTTGGTCTCGCCGTGTCAAAGTCTTGGTCTTGTGTTGCACCCCGGGGAACACAAAGTGTTACACCAAAGGTGTACATTAAAAGAGTTTCACTCTGTAAGAAAAGGAACAGCACATGGACGCTAGTGAGTTGAGGTGTTGCAGTCGATGTTCACTCTTCAAAATGTAGAGTCAGAATGACTCAGCTAACTTTACATCATACATGAAAACCATTTAACAAAACACAGCCTAAATAGCATCGAATCAAAGTCACAAAGGCTTGTTTACATAGAAACTCTGTTTACAAAATCAACATATTTCTCCAGGAAATCATCAAAACACAAACTGAATCCAGAAATCGATTCCAGAATCGATAAAATATCGATTCAAGCAGAAGGTCAGTGTCACAGTATAATCGATTCTACAACCTAAATCGATACTGAACCTGCTCCAAGCACTAACTGTTTATCTCAGCACTTCCTGGGCCCTAATTATCTATGCATGGCTGGCTTTCCCCATGCTGCACACAGAACTAATGGAGAAGTCTGCCTCATGGCCTCAGACAAAGGAAACTGGCAGAAATCCAAACTGGTGAGGCCAACTTCCCAAACATTCTCATACTTTAAAATTACATATCTCAGCTTCTCTATCAGAATTACACACGCTGGATGTAAGAACCTGTCCTTCGGATGCTTCACATTATTATCGTATCCAATTCTAGCAACCAGGTTGAGGAAGGACTGCATTTTAGGGTCAACAAAAATATAGGTACAAAAGAAGGAAAAACATGAAAAGTCTATCACGCCGAACCTTAATTCTCAACCAGTGCCTTTCCTAATTACAATCACTACTGTACAATAATTGCCCATATTTCATACTTCAGTCCATGAGTAAAAGCAGGGAAAGTTCTTGGAGTCAGAGAGTGAAGGGAAAGAACAGCAAGGTTCACAAAAAAGAAAGATAAGAGTTCAGTAACAGAGTCTAAGCACAAGAAATGGAAAGAATAGAGACTGAAGAAATTACAATACATCTGTGCAAAACTTACTTTTTCTAAATATCTACACGAAAAGGGACCTTGCATTGAGAGAACCCTACTCCTTTGTTCTCCGGCATATTCTGCCCATGTGCTCAGTTCAAATGTCTGAGTTGTTCAACCAGACACAAATCTATCAATACAGTTTAAACAAATCATAGGCAACATCCAATATAAAATGCTAATTAAAGTATAGGAGCATAAATAACCAGACAAGTTATAGCCGAAAAATAAGAAGTACAACATACCTGTAAGAAAAGGAACAGCACATGGACGCTAGTGAGTTGAGGTGTTGCAGTCGATGTTCACTCTTCAAAATGTAGAGTCAGAATGACTCAGCTGAGGACAAAGACTCCAACTCCTCATGCACTAGGCCCATGTGGCTTCCAGGAAAGATTATGCAACAGGTAGTTTCCCAACTGCTGTTCCATGTCACATCCCACATCAGTGCACTCACTGTACACTAAACAGAAGTAGGCTTACTTAAAAAAAAGGGGGGTCCAATAAACAATGAGAGACTGTGCCTCTGGTACACAACGGACATCTCAAGCTAATCTGTCCATGGTCTCTACACTCTCCCCTGAAAAAATTTAATGTTGTCCTCAACATTAGGCTGGTACTGTAAATAAAAAAAATAAAAAATGGAACAGATTTCAATCCAGCCAAAAAAAAACACATTGTGTCACGTTAAGTGCTACTTGTAGTCAGTTCAAGTGGAGTGTCCCTGAAGGCTCTTAGCTGGCAGTTTGCTGGGCTGCTGGAACTGTGCACCATTGTGGCCATAGCTGCAATCCTAATGGATGGGCGGGCCCAGTTGTCATCATGGGGGGAGTTCCTGGCATCAGGTGTGGGGGCCACACCCACGGAGCAGGGGCTGGTGCTGTCATCACTGGAGAGGGCCATAGTGGTGCATTCTGGGGGTAGGGCCTACAACTTCCCATGCTGACCAGGTTGACGCCTTGTCCCCATTGTGACTCACCCAACTGTCCATACATCAGCCGCTGTGGGGGATGCCGTTGTCTTGTTGGGTAACTGGGGCATTCTTCCGGGGGTTCCGGGACAGTTGCTGCTGGCCTAACTGGGACGGGGGCAGCCGCGGGTGCTGGGTTGACAGATGGCTCAGGGCTCAATGCTGTCTCAGGCTTAGAGGCTGTCTCAGGGTGGAAGGCTGCCTCTGGACTGATGACTGGCTCTGGACTGATGACTGGCTCTGGACTGGTGCCTGGTTCGGAGCTGACGACTGGTTGAGAGTTTACGTCTGACTGTGAGCTGACGACTGACTCAGGGGTTACGTCTGGCTCAGGGCTGGTGACTGTCTCCGGCCTAACCGCTGGCTCAGGGTTGGCAGCTGGCCCCAGGCTGGCGACTGGATCGGGGTTGACCCCTGCCTCGGAGCTAGTCACTAGTTCAGGGCGTACTGCAGGCTCAGGGCTGACCACTGGCCGCGGTTGGACCACTGGCTCATGGCTGATGATTGGCTCAGGGGCTACCTGTTTTACCCCTTTCTTCCCATGTTCAGCCGGAATGAAGACCTCTGCGTTGTGGTTCAGGGAAGAAGTAGTGCTAGTGGTTCTACCTGGCTGCTGGCGTCTGCGGGGGGCTGGGACTGGTCGTAGCTGAATTAGACACCCATCATCAGAGCTATCTGAGTCACTCTCCAGCAGTGCCGTACTCGGGGGCTGTCTTCTGGTGCGGGGTGCTGGTTGGGGTAGGGGTTTCTGGGCCCGTCTGCTCCTAGTACTGGACAACGTTTGAGGTTCATCCTTCTCTTCTGCCATCAAATAATTGCAGGGCAGTAGCAAATTTCGATGAAGGGTCCTCGTTCTTCCTCTCCCGCTCTCAGGGCGAAGTTCATAGACTGGGGAGTCATCACTGAGCCGTTTGATCACAGTGTGAACTTCCTTTTCCCAATGGGCTCGCAGCTTGCCTGGGCCACTCGTCTCACCGAGGTTCCGCACAAGTACTCTATCACCAGGATGAAGAATGCTACTGTGCTCTCTACGATCATAGTGGCTTTTACCCCGTGCAGAATTCTTCGCTGCTGCTTGCCTGGCCAATTCGTAGGCTTCCTCCATTTGTCTTCTCCAGCGCTGGCTGAATTCTTGGTGGTCCTTCAGGGGCTCTGTTTTCTGCTCCAACCCAAACATCAGGTCAACGGGCAGGCGAGGTTGACGGCCATATAGAAGGAAAAACGGTGAAAACCCCATGGCATCGGAACGAGTACAGTTATATGCGTGCACCATCTTGTTCACCGACTCCTTCCAGCGGGACTTTTCCTTCTCCGGTAGGGTGCGTAACATCCCCAGAAGGGTTCGATTGAATCGCTCAACCTGACCGTTTCCTTGTGGGTGGTATGGGGTCGTTCTGGATGGTGAAATGCCGCACAGTGTCTGTAACCTCTGGAACAGTTGGTTTTCAAATTCCCTCCCCTGGTCGTGATGGAGTTTATGGGGGAAACCGAACCGTAGGACAAAATCGTTAAAGATTTTGTCAGCTGCTGTTCTGCCCGACTTGTTGGTGGTCGGGTATGCTTGGGCGAACCGGGTGAAATGGTCCATCACCACCAGGATATACTCATACCCTCCCACACTCCTTTCCAGATGTACGAAATCAATGGACACCATCTCAAAGGGGGCTGTCGTCACTATGCTGTGGAGCGGCTCACGAGTCTGGCGGTTTGGCTTGCGTTGCTTGAGGCATCTGCAGACCCTCGTGACATGATGTTCAATGTCTCGCTGCATGTGGGGCCAGTAGAAGCGTTCTCGGGCTAGGTGGATGACTCGCTCTGCACCAAGATGACCCATTTCCTCGTGCAACTCCTTGTACACCAAGTAATGGTACTGGCGAGGAAGGATGAGTTGGGATCTTTTGCCTGATTTGCGAAGTAACACCCCATCCTTGTCGACACTCAGCTTACACCAGTCACGGAGAAGAATAGTGGTGTCTGGGTGTTCACCTGCCCGATCCTGTCTATCTGGTCGTTGTCCACTGGTAACGTGACGAAGAACGGGGCCAATGACATTGTCGGCTTGCTGGGCTGTCTTCAGCTCTTGTTTACTGATTTGTTGGGTCGATGTTGTCTCATCATCAGGGCAGGACGTGTCAGCTGTAACCGCTGTGATCCATGGGCAAAAGACTGATTGCCTGGCTATGACTGCATTGGCTGCTGCACTGATGTGGTCCGTTGTTACCTCCTCTGTACACTGAGCCATGTACTCGCTGACATCCAGTGGGAAGCGAGACAGCACATCTGCGTCGGCATTGTTCCGTCCTGGGCGATATCTAATCTTGAAGTTGAAGTCAGCGAGTTCGGCTACCCACCGGTGTCCTGTCGCATTTAGTTTGGCCGATGTAAGGACATAAGTGAGTGGATTATTGTCAGTGAACACTGTGAATGAGGGCGCATAGAACAAATAATCACGGAACTTGTCCGTTATTGCCCACTTCAGTGCAAGGAATTCCAGCTTCCCAGAGTGGAGATAGTAGTTTTTCTCTGCAGGGCTGAGCGTTCGGGATCCATATCCTATCACTCTCATTTTGCCGTTTTTTTCCTGATAAAGAACTGCGCCCAGTCCGTCGTTGGAGGCATCTGTATGCAGGACAAACGGTTTGTCATGATCGGGAAAGCTCATCACTGGGGGACGAGTGAGGCAATCCAGCAGGCCTTCTAGCGCTTGTTGGTGCTTCGCTGTCCACTCTATCTTCTGTCTAGATGGTAACTGTCCAATGTTCTTACTGGAGGTCGCTTTGTGTTTGGACTTCCCTCGGGTCGGAGTGTTGCTGTTCGTTGTGGTACCCTCAGGAGTGGGGTTTCTCAGGAGGTCGTACAGGGGCTTCGCCTTCCTCGAGAAATCTTGTATATACTGCCGATAATATCCGAGTAGGCCAAGGAACTTGCGTAGCTCACCAACTGTAGCGGGTGTCTTGGTCCTTAGCGCCTCGACCGCCTCAGTGTCAGCAGGGTCCATTTTGTAACCATCGCTGGAGATGATTCGACCAAGATACCGTACCTCTTTCTGGAAAAGACGGCACTTACTTGGCTTCAGTTTAACTCCGTGGTTTTGGAGACGCCTCAGGACTTGACGAAGATTCTCAAGGTGACTCTCGAATGTTGTGCCATACACCAGTATGTCATCTAGGTACACTACGGCGATTTCTCCGACCAACCCCTCCAGACAGGACTCCATGCACCTCTGAAAGACTGCAGGGGCATTGGTCAGGCCAAACGGGATGCGGTTCCATTGGTACAGACCCCAAGGAGTAATGAATGCTGTCTTCGGGCGACTCTCCTCCTCCACAAACCCTTGGTGATACGCCTTTCCCTGGTCTAGGGTCGAAAACCACCTGTTTCCTCCAAGGCCATCAAGTACGTCTTGGATGCGTGGAATTGGCTGCCTGTCTGGAATCGTCTTCTGGTTCAGCTCTCTATAGTCGATACACAACCTTAGAGATCCATCCTTTTTCCTCACACAGACAACGGGAGATGAGTAGGGAGATTCTGATTTCTCAATCCAACCTCGTTCAATCAGGTCTCTCAGGTAGGACTTCACTTCTCCATATAGGGGTGGCGGAATTGACAAGTATGTTTTCTGTACTGGCCGGTCATCTTGAAGACGGATGTGCATCTTTAGGTCTGTGATGCAGCCCATGTCATGGTCATCCCGAGCAAATGCTCCTGCCTCTTCTCGCAACATCTGGACGGCAGCTTCACACTCATGCTCTGCTAGGTGGCTTACATCAACTGGGGGCACCCATGAGTTGCCATCGTGTCGTGTGGCTGGTGTCACTGTCATGGAGTGGACGGCTTTTGTTAGGTGTTCCTCTGAGCGACTGTTCTGTAGTCGCTCCATTGAAATTATCCCCTCTACAGAACCAATAGTTGTACGTCTCTTGAGGACGATGTCACAGTTGGAGAGGTTGGACACAAAGACGGAGATACATGTTTGCCTTCCCTCTTTTCTCAGCTTTACTACCGAAGGGTCCACATGAAGATCTTCCGGGAGTGCTGGTCCCACTGCCGGTTCAAAGAGAACTGTGGTGTCCTGAACTGGTACGCACAACCTTGTTCGGCAAGTTACCCAAGTGGAGCTTCGCTGGGGGATGGTCACATTCACCTTTCTGACTTGCACACTGCCGAAGATCTCGGGCTGTGGCTCCTGTATGAGGTCGACTAGCGCCTTCAGTTCTCGCCTTGCCATGGAGGGAAATGCCGCCTCAACAGCTCGAACTGGGTGACCCCTTTCATCCCCACCTTTTACCACCTCCTCAATCACATTATATCCAATAATGGGAACTTCTGTGGTAGAACGAGTCACCAAAACCGGAACGCTGATGACATGTCCCCGCCCTGCTGTCAACCCAAAGGTTACCTCAAGCCAGCCATCATAGGGAATTGGGGACCCATTTGCTGCTGTAAGGCTGAGCTCTTCTCCTCCAAGAAGTTCGGATAGGGGCCGTAAATTCAAACCTGGCAGATGGTTTGCTCTCCACTGTGCTGGTATGATGGAGACCTGCGCTCCGGTGTCCCACAAAGCTCTTGTCTTTACGCCCTGTATGGTACAGTTCACTAGGCACCTCTTACCAACGAGCCGGGCTACTTCTGTCTGCTTTGATGAAGACACATTGAACACATGGGGGGACTTGGAGGCTTTGACGTCCCTGGTTACTGCCCGTCCCTCGGCAGTAACCCCTCGTCGTTTCCCGACCTCGGTCTCCTTGTCCGGCACCCTCTTGCGAAGTGATCGCTGGACCCGCACTTGAAGCAGTGATCACACTGATCACCCCTGCCCAGTCTGTCACAGTTAGGGCAGCCTTGCCTCTGGGAGTACTGTCGTCTGCTAACTTGCCTGGGTTGCCTCTGGTCCTGTGGTTTCTTGGTGAGAGTCTCCTGAATGCCTGAGATTTGCTGCTTAAGGGTAGCAATCTCTGCAATCCCTGCTTTCAGCTCGGCGATGTCTGTCATCAAAGTGCCCTCCTTGGGCTTCTTCTTTTGCTCTTGAGTGGGGGCATTGCTTTGGACTTCGTGGACGGAGATAGCTTTGGTGTGCAATTTCTCTTGACGCTCCATCTCATGGCTTGCTGCTATGTTGGCCTTCTCAAAAAGAACCTCGTCAGGTGTCTTGGGGTCCAGCAGCAGGGGTCGAAGTTCATTCCTTACTGCTTCACTCCTGAACCCTGTGAGAAGTGCGTGCAAGAACATGTGCTGTACCAGACTGGGTTCATACTTCAGCCCGGAATCTGCCTCCTGTGATGCAAAGATGACCTTTTGCTTAAGGTCGAGGGCACGGATCAGAAAACTTTGAGCCGACTCTTTGCCATCTTGAGCTAGGCGCGATAGCCGATGATATAACTCGGTAGCGTCCTTTTCTTGGTAGTGGCTACGGAGAATGTGACGCAGTTTGGGCAACGTCAGCCCCACTCGCCCTTCGAGGTAGCTCCGAAGTGCCGATCCTGGTACCACGGCCCTGATGACGCCTTCCACAATCTCGTGCTCGGTATGCCCCTTTAGCTGGCCATGCTCGATTTGGTGAGCTAAGCTGGAGAAAGTGAGCCTATCTCGCTGACCTGGCTCACCAATCTGGCCCGAAATCTTGAACTCCCTCCTCGTTAGATGCAGTAGGCTGTGGTTTGGCGATGGGGAAGTGGTGACATCAGCAGGCTTTTGGTCGGAGGGAGGGCTAGAGACCTGGGGTGCTGAAGACAAGGGATCATCTCCAGCCGTAAACTCAGTGAGCCAGTTCTGCAGTTCTTGATAAGCCGACATTCCCTCGTCCTCCTGCTCCTCCAGTTCCTCTCGCAGCAGATGACGGGAGATCTTCCTGACCAGCATTTTCGGGCTGTCTTCCTTTCCCTCAATGGTGCCATAACCAGGAAGATCAAGGTGTTGACACACCTTGAGGAGGGGCAGCTGGCCCAACTGACTGACCTGCTGCAAGAGGCGCTGGCAGAGCTCTTGTGGTGTCGTCGCCATCTATTGGGCTGGTGGGATGCACTTGGGCCAATCGTGGTTCGTTGGTCCCTCAGGCTGACTCCCCTGTTCCCCTTCTCCTATGGCTCCGGAATCACGCTCTCAGCTAACACCAGCTCCTTTCTCAACAGGTCGTGATGTCAGGCCTCGCCCCACTGCTACCACATCATTTCTGGGCTCGGTGTCGCTGGACAGGCGCTGTCATTCATCCCTGGATGGATGATGATGGGATGAACACACCTGTCCCTTCGTGGTCGCCAAATGTTGCACCCCGGGGAACACAAAGTGTTACACCAAAGGTGTACATTAAAAGAGTTTCACTCTGTAAGAAAAGGAACAGCACATGGACGCTAGTGAGTTGAGGTGTTGCAGTCGATGTTCACTCTTCAAAATGTAGAGTCAGAATGACTCAGCTAACTTTACATCATACATGAAAACCATTTAACAAAACACAGCCTAAATAGCATCGAATCAAAGTCACAAAGGCTTGTTTACATAGAAACTCTGTTTACAAAATCAACATATTTCTCCAGGAAATCATCAAAACACAAACTGAATCCAGAAATCGATTCCAGAATCGATAAAATATCGATTCAAGCAGAAGGTCAGTGTCACAGTATAATCGATTCTACAACCTAAATCGATACTGAACCTGCTCCAAGCACTAACTGTTTATCTCAGCACTTCCTGGGCCCTAATTATCTATGCATGGCTGGCTTTCCCCATGCTGCACACAGAACTAATGGAGAAGTCTGCCTCATGGCCTCAGACAAAGGAAACTGGCAGAAATCCAAACTGGTGAGGCCAACTTCCCAAACATTCTCATACTTTAAAATTACATATCTCAGCTTCTCTATCAGAATTACACACGCTGGATGTAAGAACCTGTCCTTCGGATGCTTCACATTATTATCGTATCCAATTCTAGCAACCAGGTTGAGGAAGGACTGCATTTTAGGGTCAACAAAAATATAGGTACAAAAGAAGGAAAAACATGAAAAGTCTATCACGCCGAACCTTAATTCTCAACCAGTGCCTTTCCTAATTACAATCACTACTGTACAATAATTGCCCATATTTCATACTTCAGTCCATGAGTAAAAGCAGGGAAAGTTCTTGGAGTCAGAGAGTGAAGGGAAAGAACAGCAAGGTTCACAAAAAAGAAAGATAAGAGTTCAGTAACAGAGTCTAAGCACAAGAAATGGAAAGAATAGAGACTGAAGAAATTACAATACATCTGTGCAAAACTTACTTTTTCTAAATATCTACACGAAAAGGGACCTTGCATTGAGAGAACCCTACTCCTTTGTTCTCCGGCATATTCTGCCCATGTGCTCAGTTCAAATGTCTGAGTTGTTCAACCAGACACAAATCTATCAATACAGTTTAAACAAATCATAGGCAACATCCAATATAAAATGCTAATTAAAGTATAGGAGCATAAATAACCAGACAAGTTATAGCCGAAAAATAAGAAGTACAACATACCTGTAAGAAAAGGAACAGCACATGGACGCTAGTGAGTTGAGGTGTTGCAGTCGATGTTCACTCTTCAAAATGTAGAGTCAGAATGACTCAGCTGAGGACAAAGACTCCAACTCCTCATGCACTAGGCCCATGTGGCTTCCAGGAAAGATTATGCAACAGGTAGTTTCCCAACTGCTGTTCCATGTCACATCCCACATCAGTGCACTCACTGTACACTAAACAGAAGTAGGCTTACTTAAAAAAAAGGGGGGTCCAATAAACAATGAGAGACTGTGCCTCTGGTACACAACGGACATCTCAAGCTAATCTGTCCATGGTCTCTACACTTGGGAGGGCCGGTCTTGGTCTCGAAAGTGCCGGTCTTGGTCTTGGTCTCGGATGCCATAGTCTAAGGTCTCCCCCTCGAGACCAGGCGAGACCATAACAAAATGCACAAAATTACCTCTGCTCGAGTCAAATCTTCAACCACTGATATAAATACAACACAGTAATGTTCAGATTTTTTGCAAGCAACAATGAAATCAATGCTGGAATGAAGACTAGTCAATGCAGCATGATGCAACCTTGTCCCAAGTTGTTACTCTGTTTCCAGTCCAGAGTAGCCATGCTGCTTGACACCATGGAGACGAGGTTGTGAATAGCGGAATTCGCACACTAGACTGGTTCTCGTTCCCTACGTAGTCTCCTGCTGAACATAGGGCCGGGACGGGAACCAGTGTGTATGTGTGCGCACGCTATGAATTGTGTGCACGTGTGAAAGTGCTTTCATTCCATCTCTATGTGGTAGGTGTTGTTTTAGTAGTTTCGTTACAGTACATCTTTTTTGGATATTTGTTTTTCAGTATTTTGCTTACAAAAACACAGCCTAAAGATATTTATTTTAATGTTTTGGGACACTCGAGTTGAAAATGACCAGACCAGGGTAAAAGTAGAGCAGTATTACTGATAAAAGAACTGAGACATTCTTTAATTAACAAATATTTGACCTACATGTATTTGTGTGTACATTTATGCTAATGTTTTCATACTATTTCTTTTGTTCTTAATTGTACTGCCATATGTTTGTCCCCATTTACATTGGTTTATGGTTGGTCTCGGTCTCGGCTGTCGTGGTCTCGGTCTCGACCTGCAGAAGTTTCAGTCTCGAAGGCCTGGTCTTGATCTAGCGGGTCAAGATTTTTGTTAATAAGATTATTGAATCAGAATATTGGGAGTTCCCGATTTCATTTATGATGAAATTTAAGGTAAAAGTGTTGCTCTGGCAAGGTGTGCCACATTAGGGTACATCAACATATCCATTGGCTAGTAACAAGAAAGCCAACACAAGTGTTCACACTTGTGCAAGCAAAATAAAGGCCATATACTTTCACTGAATTCAGTTGGGAAAGAGTTCCATACACATATGTATGTAATTATTCCTCAGTCCCGACAGTGATCTATTAGCCATCAGAAAGCACAAACATGTCAAGAGAAGTTCAATTTACAAGGGAAAATACCAATTTGTGTACTTGGAAACAATTTTTCACACCACTCTTATAGGGTTTGTGCACAGGGTGTAAAGCGGCATCCGTTCATGGAACTCTTTCCTTCAGTTCATCAGAAAAAAGGAGCAGGGTGTGTTCAACCATTGGTGTTCATCGTGCACCTGTTTTTAGGCTGATATTGTGTGCAGGTATTTTATTCATATTTTAACCCTAATCCCCTCAGCATTTTTTCTAGAAGGCTGACTCAACCCGTCAAATTCCAACACTCTGTCGCTGCTGGGTGGGGTGTGTGAACTCAACCCGCCGGATTCCAGCAGTCTACTTGTTGTATCTGTACACCGCCCAACAAACTCCAACAGGCAGTACACTGTTGGGTTTTGGCTGAGTGGGGATACTTGGTCATACACTTTATATCAGGAATGGGGACACAGTTGATGTCAAGACCATTGAGATACACTGAAACAGAACTCTGAAAAGACACATTATTTTTCATCAAAACTATTCTTTATTGAAGATTTTATGTGAAAACAAAATGTTAACAAGTACATGCATCCATTCAACGTTCATAACGAGTTGACAGAGTCTTTCGGACAAAAATTTCAAGGTGCCAGCATTTCAAAACTGGTCAGGAGCATTCAGTGCATAATCGTTGAATGTGGCTGGCCCATCCAGGCTGGGTTAAGTAAATTTAGCACAGATTGCAACACACTTAGTAAAATAACAGTTCAGAGTATCGTGGAATTGATTGTTGCAATTCTCTGAGTTTCTTTGGAAATAATTCTTCACTCACAAATTTAATTGACACTGGATTCAGCTCTCCATTTTATCACACAGAGAAACCTACCCAAAAGCAACAAGCTAATCACGTTTGGGGCAAAGCAGTGCTTGGCCACACCTACTACGTGTATTTGACAAATTTGTTCAGGGCTGTTTGTTAAAAAAATCAGATTTCCCCTAACATTTCTGTCAATTTTAGTTATTTGTTGTGGTGAAAATAATGTTGACCCTAACCCCTTCGGCTCTTGCACTAGAAAGCATACCAAACCCAATAGATTTCAACACTTGCATACAGGGTCTGCAATTTAATACTGGGATCAAACTTGCCAGACTCCAACAGGCTTTGGACAGGTAACAGCACTGAACCTGCCTGGCTCCGACAGGCCTTGTACAGGCAACAGTACTAAATCTGCCCAGACTCCAACAGGCTTTGGACAGGCAACAGCACAAAACCTGCCATACTCCAACGGGCTTTGGACGGGCAACAGCACTGAACCTGCCAGGCTCCGACAGGCCTTGTACAGGCAACAGTACTAAACCTGCCAAACTCCAACTGTTGGAACTTGAATGAATTGGTATGGATGGGTCTATGCATTTTGGGGTTATCAGATGAAAGTGCTACCAAACCTAACAAAATTAAGCAAATTTTTTTTTTGGGGGGGGGGGAGCTCAGACTGCACTGAACCACCCCTGTGGATCTCCATTCAGGGTGCAGTCCACTAATTTGAGCCCCATTGGAAACGTGTAAAATCAGCATTGCTCAGGGCCCTATAACATGCATACCAACATCCCTGAGGTTTCTGAAACACAAATTAAATTATTGTTTGATCCATCCCTAAGCTTTCAATTTCATTTTAATTTTCTGTGAGTTAACCGATTACATTTTTAGTTATTCCCACAAACTGCAAATGGTCACAAGTCTCATGCCTTTCTGCCCCATACCCCACATAATTCAGTAGTGTCTCTCTAGGCCTTATGTATTAAGTCAACAGCAATTTACCAATGTTTACTACCAAACCTGCTAAAATCAAGCAAAACCTATTGGAGGGAGGCATATTTTTTAGCTTCTTTTAGGTTTGACCGTTCATTAATGGAGACTCCCACAACATCTGCAAACACTACCCACAAGAAAAATGGCGCTTGTTAAAGAATGTGATGTGCAAAGTGAAATGAACTCTTATACAATGGTCAGCCGACCATCATGAAAAAAGAGAACAAAATGTCTGTTTTTTTCATTCTGGGTTGAAATGTTTTACAGACTGATTAAGGCTCTTATGTACTTCAGGATTTCTCAGGATTATAAAGTAGTCGGATGTGGAGGATTTTACCAATGGTGAGCACTACCTTTAAGGCAACAAAATTACTCAAATGTAATAAATAAGGGTGCCTGAGAAGTTTTAGCTCAGTGAATACTATATATCCTGCTCATTAGAGAATCATTGAAATGATTTGTAGATGTACAATGTGCACCTCAATTCCGAGATTTTAATATTAAAATAGAAAATAATCTATGGTTTTTAATGAGTACAGGAATCAAATACCAAGAGTCTATGGCGCTATATTATCCTAAACAGTCACTACATATGCAAATTTCCCTTGCACCTATTATTATTTGCTGAGAAGACTTGATCACCTGTAAGGTACAGTCCACTAATTCAAATCCCATTGAAAAATCAGCACTGTTCAGGGCCCAATAACATGCACGCCAACATCCCTGAGATTTCTGAAACACAAATGAAATTCTTGTCTGGTCACTAATCTTTCAATTTCTTTTCAAGTTTTTGTGGGTTAACCAATTACATTTTTAATTATTCCCACAAAACAAAATCACCCCCCCCCAAAAAAGTGATTTTCCGAAGTCTGATGAGATTTCTGAAACACAAATGAAATTCTTGTCTGGTCACTAATCTTTCAATTTCTTTTCAAGTTTTTGTGGGTTAACCAATTACATTTTTAATTATTCCCACAAAACAAAATCACCCCCCCAAAAAGTGATTTTCCGAAGTCTGATTGCAGCCATTTTCAAGGGCAACCCTCAACTTTCTCGGGCACTTAGCACCATTTTTCAACTGTAGTTTTTAGCCATTCTGCTCTCATATGAAAGTTCAAAGACCCAGGGAGTTGATCCTGGCAAGGATTTACACAATCTCACCATTTTGGGGGCCAAAGAATCTCCTTGTTCAAGAGATACTATGGGGGCACTTTTAATGCTTGTGAGTTGGCCAGAAATTCTTACTTGAATTAGTGGTCTGCACCCTGTAGTGTATTGCAATGCAGCTTCGCTGCCATGGTGGTCCTTCTTTTCTCAGCGCCTTAACATAACAGGCATGTCTTTTGAATCATCTTCGATTTATCAAGTTTTCCATTTTTGCTACACGGTTCTGTGTCGATGTGATCATCTCTCCTTCCTTTGTGCATGAAGTCTTACCTTGGTTTTCATCTATTGGTTGGTGAGAGTGTTTTTTTGGTGAATATTTTGTTTTTTTCTTCAGTTTTTCTGATGGCACCCTGCAGGTCTTTACTCTCAGTACTAAGAGGTGGGTTCCAGCTACGCTTTTGTCTACCTTGCTGATAAATGATAGGCCTTAGCTTGGTTGAAATCAAGGGGTAACTGTCAGGATCTGTTAAACTCCCCTATCTTCTCTGGCTACTGGGATGAGGAGAAGGGCCTTGCATTCATCCAGGGGGTTTCATCCAGGATCTGGCCAGGCGCCTGGTTCCTTCGGCCTCAGGGAGCTGATGGGGAAGCTCCGTGATTGACTGTGGAAGACCCGAGCAGGGACACCACCAGGATCTGGCAAGGACTCTGTTTCCTTAGTCAATTGCTTGTCTGGTGAGCCAACCTGGCCTCCCGAGAAAGTGCCCCATCATACGTCTCCTGAGTCCATCCTACCGTAATCGTACGCCACTCCCTTCGACCGCCATGGCCCAGAGGAATCCATGCAGCGTTCCAACCAGTGTTCCCCTGGCGACCCCGAAGAACACCACCTGCCGTTCGACATCGGTTAAGAAGATGAGTTCTCTGGCGGCCTCCATGCATTCTCCTCTCCCAGATACCAAAGTCACTGGGCTGGGCTTCCCAGAAGTGTGAGGGCCCACCCCACCTTGTGTGCTGCTGAGGCTTGACACTCCAGCACCCACCAACACTTTGGGTCTTTATGCCACCGGGGCTTCCAAACCACAGTGGCCCATTCGCAGCTTGGGCTTTCAACTGGGGATCACTGGGTCATCAGACCTCACTTCCCATCTCAGCTTTCTTATCAATTTAGAAAAGTCCAACCTGATACCATCCCAGCTTCTGACATATCTTGGGGCAATAGTCGATCTCCATAGGGCGATATTAACTCCAATGACCGACCGAGTCAACAATCTTCAAAACTGTGTTTCTCTTTTCCGCTTGTCACAGTCGCCACCCACCTTTGCTTGGCTCCGTCTTCTCGGCTTAAAGGCCAGTATGGGGACCTGATACCCCGGTGCAGACTCCACATGAGACCACTCCAGATCCATCTACTCTCTTGCCATCGGCGCAAGACACAACCCGTTGAGTTACCGGTTTACTTTTCAGAGGATGTCCATCAACATCTCCTGTGGTGGCTAAAAAAGGACCACTTGCTTGCTGGGCTCCCATTCCGGTGAGCCAAATCTGAAGTCATTTTGACCGACGCTTAATCTTTCAGATGGGGGGGGCCTCCCTTCCTCCACATCAAGTATCATGGAACAGGGGCACCCAATTCCAAAGAAATCACATCAATGTCCCGGAACTACAGGCTGTCTTCAACGCCCTACGTCATTTCCTTGTGCACATCGAGGGGAAAAATGTCTTGATCTGCTTGGACAACTCCACGGCGGTAGCGTGCATTAGTCGTCAAGGCGGTACATGCTCCCTCCAGCTGTGTGTCCCGACATGGGAAATTTTCCATTGGGCAATGGATCACTCAATGTGCAAGCGATCCACATCTCAGGGCCTGACAATACCATAGCTTTGCCCCACGGCACGATTCGTCCAACAGAATGGACCCCTCATGCCAACATAAAATCTCTGTTCTCAGCAACAGAGAGACCTCACATTGGTCTCTTCGCATCAGCAGACAACGCCCTACTCCTGTGATTTTTCACCAGAACGCCTCACCTGCAAGTGCAGGCTACAGATGCCTTGCAGATCGATTGGACTGGCCTATTAGCGTACGTCTTTCCTCCCACCTCTCTGGTTTCATGGGTCATCTATCTAAGATAGAGTGCGAACGCTGTCAGAACCTACTCATCACTCCTTTCTGGCTGCATCAGCCTCGCTTCCCTAGGCTGACCAGACTGCTGGTTCACCGGCCATCCATCCTTCTGACGAGACCAGACATGTCTTTTCGGCAGCTGAAGTTAGGGATTCTCCATCTGGCACCAGAAGATCTCCACCTAACGTGCTGGACATTGTCAAATGATCCTTCTGCTTGGTGGGACTTTCTGGCGATGCTGCAGCTATGGCCACACGGGGACGATGCTCTTCCACCCACAAAGTGTACGACAGCTGAATATGCCATTTCATTACCTGTAACAACAAACATGTTGTGGCCTCTACCGATGCTCCTTTAAGTGCTATTGCAGACTTTTTCATGTACCTTTTCAATTCTGGCCTACAAGTCTCCACGATCTGCAACTATAGATCAGCTTTAGCTGTCATACATTCTGGCTTCATGGATGGCTCCACTATTTCTGATAACATGCCTTTCATCACCTCCTGCATGATATGTTTATTACGCCCACATGTAAAGCGCTTAGCCATGTCATGGGACTTGAGAAAAGTTCTAAAGATGCTCATTGATGCCGGATTTGAACTACCAGGTAATGCCACCCTGCTGCATACCAGTGTTAAGCCAGCTTTCCGTTTGCCATGGCCACTTCCAGGAGGGGTTCTAAACTTCAAGCCCTCTCCATTGCTGAGGGACATCTATGTTGGGAGTCACACAGCATCTGCCTCATGCCATCCATGGGCTTTCTAACCAAAAAACAGTCTCCTTCTTTTGATCCACCGGACATTTTTGTACCGACCATTGCTTTGCATACGGGAGACAATGCAGACCAGCTTTGGTGCCCAGTTCATATGCTGAAGTGGTATAAAAAATGAAAACTTACAACAGAAACGTAATCCAGATATTTACATAATAAATCATGTTCTGAAATGTCAGTAACAATTATAAAACAAACTTCATGAAACAGGGATTGAACTCTGCGCCGGGTCATGCTTGCTGTTCTGCATGCTGATAATTTTCGGATGTCTTATCGAAGGCCACCCAGTGATCGTACTACCAAGGTATTTCGCGTGCTCGGCAAGCACGTAACTTTACCGACGATTGAGGATCAGTGACTTTTGTTTCCCAACAGCGACAAGAAATGTATATACTGTTATTGTTTCTCTATCTTTTCTGTTAAAAAATGCACAAAAGCAATTCTTTCATGATCAATCGCTGGCTGTACAGTGAGTAACTGGGAAGCATTTTTTTTTTCTGAGCCAGGTATCTGCAGAATATTGGGCGTTTTCATGAGACTAGTAATTTACATAAGCCTTACATATTGCATTTCGTCTGTGGGTGTGCCCGGTTGTCAAGGGGTCTTTTGTTTGGTAGGGACTGGTGTGCTCTCCATGATCACGGGGGATGTCCCTGACATGGAACGGTTGGTCAATTTTGTGATGCTGCCTTAATCAGCAGTCAGGTTGCAAGTACCCTACTTGGCATGACTTTATTTGTCTTTTTAGTATACCCCCAAAAAAGGTGGTGTGAGATTCTCTCAAGTTTCATGTTTGATACTGAATATTGCATGAGGACCAATGTTCAATAGAATTTCTCATTGAGTATTGCATCCAGAGTGGGCACAATTGGTGCCACCCCATTTTTAGACACTTTTCTTTTTCTTCTGTTCCAAATTTCTAAGTTTAAGACAGATATGTTCATCCTGAGTAGCAAACTATACCCCTCATTTGTGTGTTCAGGTTTCACTTTATTTGCCCCCTCTTCAGATATGCTGGATCTGGCACTCATTGGTATGTTTTTGTTTGAGATGTGGTAATTACATACCATACATACACTGTACATGTACCCTTTTCCCCCAGGAAAGAGCGAATTGGAATTAAAAAGTCTAATTTCAGATACATGTACAACGCACTGATAGATGGAAATAACATTTAGCTTGAGCAATACGTGTGGGGAAATAAACTCAATGATGGCTGTGAATTTGTGTATTTAAGATACATAGGCCTTCGTGTAAGTACATGTATGGTTTGGATAAATGTGAGTAAACCACTGATCATGAATGATCAAGGAACCATGTCATAGGATCTTTACAGTCATTTGCAAAAGTTTTAAGACCCCCTGGAATTTTATTAGTATTTCTGTCACTGGGCCTGCATTACACTGTCTCACTGAATGATTACTTAACATGATTTTACACATGGTGCATAACATAGCATGTAGTGCTATATACCTATTTGAATGAAACTTTTTGCAAAGGCAGGTCTTGTATGACATTTTGTCTGTAAGGCAGCTTTGGAAAAAAAGCCAGTCTAAGCAATCAGAAATAAAGGAGGGAACACTGGATATTAGACTGTTAACATGTCAAATCATGGAATGTAGTCAAAAATGTTCAACCGAGGTACCAAGGTTACACAGTGAAAATAAACATAAGTTGCCATGATTGATTGGTATCAGTTTGGTTTTCCTTCAGATTAATGCATTTTCTATGGGTGGTCCTAACTTTTGCAAATGACTGTATAGCATGAATACATGAAGCAATGCTTTGTTTAAATGTTACAATGACTTTCCACATCCTTTATAGTAGTAACAGGGAAAAATTTTAACATTTCAGATTTTATGCTAATAAACATTTCCATAACCAAAAGCCGAAGCATGATGTCATTTAACCCTAATCCCCTAGGGTGTATGTAAAATCGTAGGATTTGGGACTGTTAAGGAAGAACAGGAGGTAGTCTAGCTTAATTTTTTTGGCCCATGAATTCTTTTGTTTTCACGTACAAGTAAATTTCTGCTTGGGAAAGTCAATTTGACAAAATGTGTGGCAAAGTAAAAGCAACTTTCTCTTTAGCATGGAGAATTCAAATTGTTATGTTCATGTGTATGAAAGAACTTGGTGTAACCAGATTTTATTCAAACGTAACTCGCAAAAGGCTTATTCAACAATGTGAAATGTCATTCAAATGTCATTGAAACATTGCAACATGTTCAAATATCACTTTTTGTGTATGCTGTTTCCATGTCATGTGTTTATTTTGTGTCGAGATGAGCAAAATGTGGCTTTCCATGAGATATTTGCCAGGTGCATACAGCAATGGCTAGTTTATTACATGCATGCTGAGATATTATGCCTATTACCTACATAGACAAGATTTTCCATTGACCTTTTCCGAGGAGGACTTAAATTTTTCTTCACTCTTTAAGTGATTATCATCAGTCCTAATTATTGTGTAATATTTAGTTTTTAAACTTTAAAAAACATCTGAGTGTAAATTTAAAAGTTTTTCTCTTTACTACATATAATTCAAAAGCCAAAGGGAGTTTTTCAATATTCCTGTAGCCAAATGTTTAAGAATTTGGTGTTTGTTATCATGGCTTCCATTGGAGTACATGAAGATCTGTATTTTTTTCGGAAGTGTGTAAGAGTACATCTAGTTGAAATGCAGTAATTTAATATCTATCTACTTTTTCTCCTGCCCACATGGGAACCTCGATTGAATTTGTTTCTCTAAAACTATAGCCATTATATAAAGAACCTTGCTATGCACAAGCAACCACTTAGTAACCTAATTTGCTCACTGTCAAATTTGTCAGTGAGGAAGTAATTTCATGGTCATTTCTATCAGAAGATATACCCACTACATTAACTTAGTTCTAATTTAGTTAAGTGCTACCCATAATATTATTCCATTGTGTGTCAGAAGAATCACGATGGCACAAATTTGATTGTATTGGAATGTGGTCATTGGTACCAGAGTCTCATGGTGTGATTAAGGGCTGTGTCAATTCGAATAATACACTATTTGAATATTCGACCTTCAGTTCAATTGAATATCCGAATATTTGGTTGTGTTGTCTGGCGTATAGTTGATGAACAAACCATATACAAAATCAATTGCAATAATGCACACAATTGCACATTATAATCACTGTAATAGCTTCTCACTTCCAGGGTATTATCAGCCATGATTTTGCAAGATTTAACAGATGAACAATACTTCTTGCCGTGTTGAGGATTTCTATTCCTTTTGAACTTTTGTAATGAATAATTTCAACCATTCTTTTTTTTTTTATCACCTAAAAATTGGCAGATACTTGTATGATGACTTTCATGCAGACAACGCATGTGTGAAATTTGAAACTGATGACATCATTCGTATTTTTTTACAATTTCGTGCGAATCCCTCAGACTTTGTGCTCAGTTTTGCTTTACATGTATTATAGCACATGCTTGTATGCATACCTGTAAACTGTTCCAATTTAATCAGAACTGTTCTTATTTTCAAGTTTTGATAGGCCTAAAATTGGAACATTCCAATTTCCATAAAAAGGAAAAAATTAAAGTCCATGCAAAAGACGGCACTATTTCCAAGAAATGATTGAACGCTGCTATAACAAATATAATGGGGTCACACAAAATGTTTGATATAGCGATCATTTAGTAGAAAGCAATTTCAGTCACAGCACACACTCTGGCTTGTTCAAATGTGTGGTGGCCTACCCCCCAAAAGGGGCCAGCACTTGCTTGCAAAAAAAAAGTTAAAGAAAAAGTGGAATTCCTGCACTTTGTTCAATGTGGGTCCATCTCCTTTCATGTTTCACCTTTAAGGTAGTCCTTACTGGAAGTACTGGTAGAGTCATGAAATCAAGTTTTTGTTGAGTCATCACTTAAAAATCGCATGCAACATGCAGTACAGTTACACTGGATCCTCCTGGTGAAATGGACTGCACAGGGAACCATTCTAATACAGTAGCAAAAAAAAAAATGGATCTTCTCGTTCTTGGAGTCAGTTTGATCTGATCTTCACTTTGACCTGGTGCCAAAACATAAGGAAACTACTGAAATTTACTTGTGCGAAACAACTGGAAAAAAACAGGTTTTCTTGGTTTTTGTTAGGTATGCATTTGTTTAAAACGCTAACGGAAGGGTGCATGTTCAGAAGGTTGAGATGGTTTTCATCCTATGCCTTTAAGTTAGCTGACATAAGACACATGAGGTTTTTTAAAAAGTTTTTGGAGAGACTCCTTGTGTTTGTGTCAGTGCAGACATGAATATAATGTGAATTATACATTTGTCAAACTTATGTGTTGTACATACATGTTATGTATGTATATATGTGTACATGTAGTTTTACCATGTGGTATTTATATGGTGAGAGAAAAATCTATTAATTTTTTTTAAGTACAGAAAAAGGAAAATTCAGTCATTTATGTTGCTACTTATTTACACATAACAGGTTGTGTGTATGATTATTATTCAAAATGAGGTTAAGATGTACATGTATACATTTAACAGAATGAAATCATTTAGATTTTTTTCCCTTTTTACTGCTTGGTGTGGTTGATAATTATTTTCCCAACATTAAAGCACAGCTCACCCCGACAGTGCTCAGTCCTGTTACAGGTGAAAAATTGAGGACTCTTAGGGTAAGACATGCTTTAATAGCAGGAAAACTGTACTTGAAGCACTGCAGTTTATTAATGCTATTCCAAATACAAGCTAATAGCCTTGGTTTTGCATGTATTTTTCTTGTTCAAGTCAATTTGCCATTAATATGTAAATATTGCAGAGGAAACTGTCCATTGACTGCCATAGCCTGGCAACAGCTTCCTGCTTGGCTGCTACAGTGTGCTTGGTTTACTTCCTGTATTGCTTACATTTCTTGTATCAATCAATGGCAATGGTTCCTTCCTTTGCCTATTAAATATGAATGCAGTAGCTTACATTATGGAGTAGACTGTTCGTTGTACTCCTGCACCACCACATTCAATTGAACAATAAAGTTATTTTGTAAATTTTTTGGAGGTCATCGTTACTCCGCAACATTTTCCCTAAATTTCTGCGTACTATTTTTTGGGGGGAGGGTGGGGGACAATGTTTATTGTATATGGCACATTCTTCCAAAAATGAACCAAAATGTCATTTTTTTAGAACTTCTAAAAGAGCTGTTTTGGGTATTTAAAATGCAAATTTGCACCTTCAGATTTATGTATTATTTATTTGTCATTGTTTATCACTTGAGTATAATTAAACAGACTGCACATTTTGTGGACACTTTGGTTAGCTACCAGTGCAAATCAAAGGGGTTTGAATCTATTTGAAGTTTTGAATAAAAATATTTTTACCAGATGACTTGATTCTAAACTTTGCTTAACCGCAAAGAAAATTCAGCATGTTCTTCAACAGATATAATTTAAAGCCCCCCAGAAAGACCTTAATTAAGAAATGAGTTATTAAGAAAATAGCACAAAATTGACTGAAAATAATTGGGAAGATGTGGTTCTCTTCATTCCCTTACTGTTTTAAATCAATCCCACTACACCAGCATGTCTGCCAGGTCTCATACCTTTCAACCAGCAAAAATAATCTGTAAGTTTAGCTTCATCCAAAATATATAATGAGGTACAACATGTTAATTGCAAAAAGTTGACTGAAGTTTGATAATGGAGAATTTCTACAGAAAATGCATGTTGTCTGACATCACCTGTCATGTACAGTACTGCTTGAAAATTCATGTTGTTCATGTTGCTGTTGGTTTTGGAGAGCGATGCCCCAAACCGGCATTTTGCAACTTGGTGGAATGACTGTGGTGTATCCAATGCGATGGTAAGGTGTGCTTGAGATATATTTTTCTGCCTTAATGAACTGTTACAACAGGTATGGGTTATAAATGTAATCTAAC